>NC_091766.1:33463393-33766423 GCF_029378745.1 Bos indicus | reverse complement strand
GAATCAAACCTGAGTCTCTGCACTGTAGGCAGATACTTTACAACTGAACCACCTGTGAAGCCCATCAGTTCTATGGTAACTGGTCATTGTTGCTGGGGTTTTGGTTGTCATTTTGTTGTTCTATTAGCTGAATTATTACTAGTCCCAGACAGATAGCCTTACTGCTTTTTACCCTTATTTCTGGGAGAAAAAAACATTGACGGTTCTCATAAAAATAATTCTAATTGATCTTCATATAAAAAATATAAGCCTATCACTAAGAAATCCTTTGGAAGGACAGAGCATTATAAAACCAAAGATAAATGAATATTCATATCTATATCCTCCTTGTCCATTGATCTCTTTCTCTTCCCAAGTCATTGGTATAGATACAAAAAAAATTCACTCTAGAATACAAAAGACAGTAATATAGCAAGTCTGTTCTTCATTCAGTTTTAAAGAGAATTGTAGCAGATGTGAAATCTAGGAATATGTTGCCTTGATATTTGAAAATGAACTATTTAATCCTTGTGATAATGAAACAGATACAAATGTTTAAAAATATTTATGTCTGGTCTCTTTGTTATCTGTTTTACTGTTATGTTTTACAGATAAAACCTTTCTACTTGAAAGTTGGTGTATCATAAATGTTCAATATTAATATGCCCTTTGTTCAGTATTATCAGTAATCCTTTTGCTACTGAATATTCATTCATTTTTTTTCTATTAGCACACCAATGTTTCTAAACCCCTAATTCAAAAAGAAACTTTTCCTTGAACCCACATTTTCTTCCAGCCATGCTGTTTATCTCTAGGCCTCTTTATAGAAAAATTTCTAAGAAAAACTGGCCAGTAGTCAATGATTCTGCTTTCTCTCCTTCTGTTCTTTCCCAAATCTTATATAATTATGTTTTCACCCTACATTTCCATCAAAATACCTCTTATGAATATTGTCAATGCTCAAATCTGGTGCTCTGTGACAACCTAGAGGGGTGGGAAGCAGAGGTTCAAGAGGGAGGGGACATACATATACCTATGAATGACTCATTGATATATGGCAGAAACCAACACAATATTGTAAAGCAATTATCCTCCAATTAAATAATTAAAATATTCAAAGAATATTAACAAAAAATATTGTCAATGACCTCCCTGTTGCTAAGTTAAATGATTATTTCTTAATCTTACCTTGCTTGACCTGTCAGCTTCAGTTGACACAGTGATCTTTCCTACTTAGAACACTTTCTTCATTTAGCTTTCAGGGTTTCACCTTCTCTTTATATTTATTTCGCCAGTCATGTCTTTACAGTCTCTTTCATTAGTTTGTCCACATATTCCCAAATGAGGCCTCAGTCCCTGGGCCTCATCTCTTTTCTATTTCCACTCTTCCCCTAGGCAATCATATAGGATTGCCAATGACCCACGAATGGATATCTATATCCTGAATTCCCCACCAAACTGCAGATTTGTTTATACACCTGTTTACTTGATGTCATCACTGGCTGTTGTAACATTCCTCATTTCAGTATGGAGAATTCCATTCATATAGTTAGGAGAAGGCAATGGCACCCCACTCCAGTACTCTTGCCTGGAAAATCCATGGACAGAGGAGCCAGGTAGGCTGCAGTTCATGGGGTCGCTAAGAGTCGGACACGACTAAGCGACTTCACTTTCACTTTTTACTTTCATGCATTGGAGAAGGAAACGGCAATCCATTCCAGTGTTCTTGCCTGGAGAATCCCAGGGGCGGGGAAGCCTGGTGGGCTGCCATCTACGGGGTCGCACAGAGTCGGACATGACTGAAGAGACTTAGCAGCAGCAGTAGCAGTATTCACGTAGTTACTAAGATCAAAAACCCTGGAGCCATCTTTGATTTCCACATCTCAAAGCCCATCTATCAGTAAGTGCTGTTGGTCCTATTATCAAAATACATCCAAACGCTGACCACTGCTTGCTACTTGGAGTCAACATCAGCTCTCATCATGTATATCGCAGCAACCTGAGATCTCCCCGTCTCTGTGCTGATGCTGTGTTCTACTTGTGCCACACAAGTCAGAAGGGGTGCTCCTCTTATGCTTTTCTCAAGCCCTTTTTGGGTATTCCATTTCATGCAGTGGAGTATCTAAAGGTATTACGATGCTTCCAAGGACTGAAATGATCTGCCCTCTCCCCATTCTTTCTCTGATCTCATTTCTTCTCCCTTCCTTACCCTGCTCCATCCTCACTAGCTTCCTTGTTGTTCCTCAAATAAGGCAGGCAACCAAGCTGTTCACTACCTGAGACCAGCACCACGTACAGGCATTGCCTGCAACTCCTCTCCCTCAAAATTCACTGTACTCGCTCCTTCATCTCTTTCACGTCTCCGTTCAAATTTCATCTTCTCTCCAAAGTTTTCCTTGACACGCTAGCACATAGCATCACACCTCAGCTTTGTACATCCTAATTCCCTTATTCTGATTTCTTTTTTCTCCAAAGCACTTATGAACAGCTGATAAATACTGTTTACTTGAAAATGTCCTGCCTACTCCATTGTGATATGAGTTCTAGAGAATTTGGGCCTGAAGCGCTGTATACTAAATCCCAGTGCCTAGAATAGAGCTTATAAGCAGTATATACTCAACAAACATTTTTTGAGTGAATAAATGGTTAAATAAATGAAAAATTAGATTGCTATGATCATGTATAGGAGAGAACCTAATCCAAAAGGAGAGGCTCTGGAGAGATTTTTTTTTTTTTTAAAGAAGTGACTTCTAAGCCTAGACCTAAAAGATGAGTAAGTGTTAACCAGCTGTAGAAAAAGAGTGTTCCAGATGGAGAAAATGAGTGTGTTAGAAAGAATGGTGTGTTTGAAGAACTGAAACTGTTTATTCCAACTGGCGTGTGATTTGTATTTTGGAGGGGAGTTGGGGTAAGAGAGTGGTCACAGACATGGTTGAAGATGTAAGTACAGAGCAGCTCACCAGGAGAACTTTATATGCAACACTCATGTCTTTCGAATTTTAGCTGAGGGAAATAGTTGCCCCTTAGGGTGTTAGGGAGAGAAGCAACATGCATTTTAGAAAGATCACAGGGAAATCTACTCAGTGCTCTGTAATGACCTATGTGGAAAAAGAATCTAAAAACGAGTGGATGTATGTATATGTGTAACTGATTCACTTCGCTGTACCCCTGAAACTAACACATTATAAATCAACTATACCCCAATAAAATTTTTTAAAAAATAAAAACACTAAAAGAAAAAAGAAAAATCATACCAGCTGCCACATGTAAAGTTGATTCATGAGACAGAGAAGGTCAGAAAGGAAGTCTAGGTTAAGAGGCTGCTATAGAAATCTGGGTGAGAAGCCATGGCTGCTGGCCAAGTGGCACTGAAATTGAAGAGCAGTGCGGAGCATTTGAGGTGTTCATGAGCTTGTACCTGATTGGATGTGAAGTGAAGAAAATGGAAGAATCAACAATGCTTTATTAATATAAATCAAAACTGTGTACTGCTACTTGAGCACACTTTGAGAATTCCCAACCTACCTTTGCATTTAGGTTGCATTTCCCAGCCTATCTGCCAGTAAAATGTGATCTTGTGTTATTTCCTATGCGTATTTTTCTCTTACAAAGTTTTTTAAACTATGGAAGATTATTTGCTTATAGAGAGTTGATGAATTATGATTTGTTTGGAAAAAACTCACTGAAATTGACTAAGCACTCAATTTGTGCAAAATATCCTGCTATTGGACTACAAAAAAGTATAAGAAATCATTTTTCTTCTTGAGTTTAAATGATAGACATAGTTGCCTATTTGAGCACTTGTATTTAAATATTTTAGTGTTACAGAATATAAAGTGGGTCTTGAAAGTCTTGTCATCTTTCTGATTTAGCTCAAGTGTGTTTCTGCAATTTGAAAATGGCCCAGCAATAAGGCAGGTACCGTTTATTGAGATCTATTGTCATGTATTGTGTTTAGTACTTCACATGCATATTATTTCATTCAATCTGAATGGCAATCCTCTGAAGGTAGGTATTATTATTATTCCTACTGTGTATGATTGAAGGAACTGAGAGTCTGAGAGGCTAGATAACTTGCCTGACCTCATACAATAAGTAAACAGTAGAGTCAGGCATGAATTTCCAGTGTTCTTGGCTTTGCTGGTAGCTCAGCTGGTAAAGAATCCTCCTGCAGTGCAGGAGACCCCGGTTCGATTCCTGGGTCAGAAAGATCCTCTGGAGAAGGAATAGGCTATGCACCCTAGGCTATTTGGGGGCTTCCCTGGTGTTCAGCTGGTAAAGAATCTGCCTGCAATGTGGGAGACCTGGGTTCTATCCCCGGGCTGGGAAGATCCCCTAGAGAAGGGAATGGCTACCCACTCCAGTATTCTGGCCTGGAGAATTCACAGTCTATGGGGTCACAAAGAACTGGACATGACTGAGAAACTTTCACTTTTACTTTCCTGATGCCAAATCCTCTGCTTTCCCATTGAACCCAATGCCTATCTTTGCAGTTTCTAGGCTTATTAGAAGCCTGGAAATAAAATGCATTTTCTGATAGCTCTTTAAAGAAGTCTGGAATTTTGCACTCATTCATCAGTTTTTGTAATAAGTGCCTGTTTAATGTTTCTAATTATGACTCGTTTCACAATAATACTCAATAATGTTTTTATTGCATTTTGTGCCCTTCACAGATTTATGCATTCCTATCAAGTTCTTCAATTACTGCATAGCTAAGTAATACTTATTTCATTCCCTTAATCTGACAAATGTGCAATGTGGAAATTAGCAATAGTGTGGGACCCTTAACTTGTAATGTTCCCTGTGTTAATTTTTTTACATTTCCAACTCTCACATTTTCATTGCATTTAATATGCATCATAAAAGTGCCTCTTTGGCAAGTTCATTACATATGCTCTTTAATTGCAGTTAGAGTTTTTGAAATTGCTGTTAGGCATAGTGGAAATAATTAACAGCTTAGGTCTAGGCTGATTTTAGAACAAATAACTGCAGTCAGTTCATTTTTCAAATAACTTAATTACTGTTAATCATTGTAGCAATATGATAATCCATAGCAATGTATTGGTGAATATCAACCTTCTACTCTGCACATGTTTCTTTTTCTCTGGGAAAGAATAAATTAATGTCTTAAAGCTCAAAGCTGATAAAGATAAGCTTTGATGTGTCTATAATTTTAAAAATAATTGTGTTGTAATTTTGCTGGAAAACATAAAAGGAAATTGTTGAAATTCATTTGTGAAAATTCCAAATTGCCGGATAATATTCAATAACTTAAGTGACAAATAGCCTATGTAATAAAAGTACTTGAGGTTTTTTTTTTTATATTCACTCATTCAAATATTTCTTTTGAAACATAGAAGTAGTTAATAATTTTAGACATAGGGAAATTGGAGGCATCTCTCCCAAACAAATAATCAAAATAGCAATTGAAAAAATACAAAAAAGTGTCAGGTTGTTGTGTTTGGAGTAAGGGAAGGCAAATAATTACTGTGCAGCAGTACATAATTATGGTGAAGTATAACAGTTCTCAGTAATGAGGACATTGGTAGCATATGGAGATACACCACTGAGTGGTGGTTTAAGGGATCGTGTCTACCATCTCTACTACCTGCGCATGAGTTCATCTAGGGGATATAGATGCATAAACAAATCTTTCTCTTTACCTGATAGAAGTGAAGTCGCTAATAGTAATGTAGGTGAATTGCATAAAAAGCGTTTGTGTAGTGTTTCTGATATTTTCTAAAAGCTCCATCAGAAGTTAGATGTCTATTATCAGTTAGTAGCAAGTATTGTGCATACATAGATAATGAATCAATATCATTATTCTATTGGGACACTCTAATATTAACTATTTTAATACCTTTAAGATTTCCTGAATACTTGGCTTGACACAAAGTAGACTTTTACTTTTTTTTTTACAACTTTATTGAGGTACAGTTGATGCTTAATAAAGTTCACAGTTTTAATTACAGAATTTGATAAATTTTGGCATATGTATACACCTCTGAAACCAACTTGGCAACCAAGATAATGAACATATCTATCACCTGAAAAGTTTTCTTGTGTCCATTTGTAATTTGTTCTTTCTTCCATGCCTGTGTTTAGGCAAATTTATATTTCCTTTAGGTCACTATAAATTAGTTTTTATTTTCTATAACATTATATACATGAAATCAAATAGTATATACTCTTTTGGACTCCTTTCACTAATTTATACATATTGCATCAGTAATCCATTTCTTTTTATTGGACAATGTTTCATTGTATGCATGGCCACTATGTTCTATCCACTCTCCTGCTGATCAGTGATTGGTTTGTTGCCAGTCTTTTGGCTATTCCAATAAAACTGGTATAAACATTAACATCTATGTCTTTGAGTGGACTTCTGCTTTCATGTCTATTCAGTAAACACCAAGGTGTGGAATGGCTGGTCAAATATTTAACTTTTTAAGAAACTTTAGACTTTTAGTTGGCATACTCAGTTCAGGCTGTTATAACAAATTACTATAAACTATGTGATTTATAAGCAATAGAATTTTATTTCTCACAGTTCCGGAGGCTGAAAGTTCAAGATTAGGGTGCCAGCATAGTTAGGTTTTGGTGACATCCCTCTTCTTATTTGGAGACTTA
The DNA here is from genome assembly GCF_029378745.1 of Bos indicus. Lineage (NCBI taxonomy): Eukaryota > Metazoa > Chordata > Mammalia > Artiodactyla > Bovidae > Bos > Bos indicus. The sequence goes on along the minus strand of NC_091766.1, from coordinate 33,759,814 downwards.
CTACTTCTCCTTTATCTTCACATGGTAGAAAGAACAGGAGAGAGTTCTCTGGAGTCCCTTTTATAAGGCCATTAATTCTATTCATGAGGGTCCCATTCTCATGAACTCATTATTCCCTAAACTCCTTACTGCCTCATATCATCAAATTAAGGGTTAGGATTTTTACCATATGAATTTTGGACATTCAGTCCATGCTGAAAATTGGGATTACAGCATATCATGGATGTGGTAATTAACACTATATGTGTTCTATTAAACTGTATACACTGCTGTTGCTCAAGACATAGACATTTTAACACCTTTGCCAATGAATTAGCTATTGAATATAACACTCATGATCTGCCTATGTTGTAGTAAAGAGAGTCGTTGTCCCACTTGAGAAATGAGCTTATACATGTCATTTTAGAGTACATCTTTGCCTCAGCTTACATTGAAGGCTGAAAGAAAGACTTGGAATTTTAGGTATATATCAAAATTCTATCTCAATAAGTTCAACATTGCTCTGAAGGAGTGTTAAAAAATAGCCTTTTAAAACATATAAAGCCTGTCAACACAATTCCATAATTGTAACAAATGTACTCTTACATCAAAAGCTCTTATGGTGGGAGAGTTTGTGTGTGTGGGGTGGGGGGGCAGTATTTGGAAACTCTGTGTGGTTTCCACTAATTTTTCTGTGAACCTAGAGTTCCCTATCAAAGTTTAATAATTAAAAAAAGGAAGATGCAATTTACTTATTCCTAATGAAGCACTCACTGGGTAAATCATTTGTCAACAGAATTTCAGTCCTTTTTCCATGCTGCCAGTTACCAGAAATAAAAATGTGCTAAATTTGAAAAATTTGGAAAGTTAAAAATAGATTCCCAAAAATGTTCCCTGATATCTAGCTTATGAAAATGAACCACATGTTCAGTTGCTCTGCTTTAATTTATATTATTGGGATAAACGAAAATGTGTGAAAGTTATTGAACTGTAGTAAAATATGGTACTGAAATTGAATTTAATTGCTTACACATTTTCCAAGAGAAGTTACCCTAAATATTAAAACAAGTGTGCAGATAACATATTGGCATGTAGAAGTATATATGTAAACATAGTTATTGTTATGAAACTGAGTAAAGTTAAATATTATGCCATTTAGAGGTGTTAAGAATGAATTTTGTGCTGTGTATCAAATTGTGAAATATGACTAGATATCACTGTCTTAGCAAAAACAATTTATAGATATTCTTTTTCATATATACAGGCAACAATAATGGATAACCAACAATAATTAGCAAAAAAATCTTTATACTTCCCAGGATTTATTTTTTTAATTTAGATTTGATAGCATGATCTAAGATTATATATATATAATATTCATTATTATTGCCTGTATATTTGGAAAATAATATATTATATATAAAATATTTTATGTGCTAAAACCATATTTTCAGTGGTATGCTACAGTTAGTTCATACTGGCTCCTGATGGCTGATTTTTAAATATTTAGGATTTTTAAAAAATTGTGGTAACAATTAATATGGTATCTACTCTCTTAACTTTTTAAGTAAATAGAAAGTGTTATTAATTATGGGCATAATGTTGTACAGTAGATCTCTAGATTCTAGAACTTGCTTATCTTACATCACTGAAACTTTATGCCTATTGAACAGCAACTTCCTGTTTTCATCACCTCCCAGCCTTGGCAACTACTATTTTACCCCCTGTTTCTATGAGTTTGACTATTTTAGATACCTCATATAAGTGGAAACATACACTTTGTCCTGAAACATACACATTTGTCCTGAGACTGGCTTATTTCATTAGCATAATGTCTTCTGCTGGTTGCTAAATTATTGGTAGCTTGAAATAATCAATGGTAGGGTTTTTTAACATCATAGAAATTGGAAAACCCTAGAAACTAGTCCTTTTTTCTTTTTTTCCCCCTAGAGAGCTAGTTTACCAGCACATCCCTAAATACTGGACTAAAAATATTTCTGATGGTTGATTTTTTTCTTTGTCCTTAAACCCTCCAGGGTCAGATATCTGTATTACTCTATTAGTTCACTTTAGGTAATCGAAGTTCTGATCTCAGATGATGGGTGTGGGATGGAGTGGGGGAAAATACAAATATTTTACTGTATAAGGCAGAGAGAGCCCTGTGACCATACTCCCAACAGATGAATGACCATGAAAATTTGCTTCTGATGTATAGATTGTTGCCTGGTCTATTGCATCTTAGAAAAACACTGGAGCATGTAGAATGCAGAACCAGGGCAGGCTCCCAATATATACTCCCCATGTCAGTAGAATAAAATAGACTTGGAGAGTAAAAGTTCAAGATGTTGGCCCAGTTAATGGGCCAATAGACGTCAAGGAAAGACCCTGACACGTGGAGACGCTGGAGCTAATTCCTGAGCAGGTGGATTCAGCTTCCTAAGGGGAAAAAGGTAATGAAGATTGAGTTTGCTTGTTTCATTTTCCTCTGGACACACCTGAATTGCTTATTTTTGGACACACATGCATCTATCTTTGACACATCTGCAGTTTTAGGACCTAATCAGTTTTATGCCAAACATCTGTTGTTCTACACAGATCGAAGTTTGAAGATGTGTAGCTTATACCATTCAAGAGAAAAGCAGTCTCATAAAAACCCAAATGGAATGGTCCAACTCCCATGGTCAGTGTTGAGATGGAGAGATCTGTAAAGAGAAAAACCCTGAGACATTGATTGTAGGGAAAAATCTAGGTCAGGAAGACACATAGATCGGGGGTTTCTGGACTCCACAGGAAAAGGAGGTGATGGTAGCATGATATTGTTCCAGAAATATTCTTCTAATATAATTAGTCATTCTGGTGGAGTTGTTTCTATTCTCTTGGAAGACATTTTTAGAAAGAAATAATATGGCAGACACCAAAGTATGGTTTACTATGAAGCCAGTGAAGCTTAAGCTTATGTGGTCCTTGGAGATGCCCTTACAATGTATTCAGATGGTTGTTTACTTTTGTATGAAAGAGCAGGCTATTTTACTTGCTTTTGATTGAATTCACTATCTCTTTCTTCTGCAACTTCTTTTCCATCATACTTCCAGTCCTTTCAGGCAGTGGTATGTCCATGGGCATTCATGTGGCCCCTCTAAGAAGCTGAGTTGGTTATATACTATTTTAACTACAATTTGAAAAGATATTTTATAACAGAAAGCAATTTAACTTGATGATCAATAATTTCCAAGGTTATTTATTAGACAAAAATTTATACTGAATTGTTTTACCCAACAGTAGTTGAGTCTTCAATAGTAATTTTCAACGTGGAAATTCAATAAGAAATAAGATAATATGTTGAAAATATTACATGAGTAGCAGACTAACTCCCATGTAAAAGTCTTGATTTCTTGAGTGAGTGCTTACATAAGACTGCTTAGATACAGGGCTTTCTGATCTTGTGAGATGGCTAAGTGTTGGCAGAGGGCTAAATTTCTCTATATGAAATATTTGAAATGATAAGGGTGAGAGAAGCATATTTAGAGTCTAGTTTGGTTGCTTAATTGAGGAAAAATGAGAATATATTATGTTGTAGTTGAATGTTTGGGGAGATCTATTACAAAATCTAGCAACTCAGAAGCTATAAAGGAAAAAATAAATATATGTGACTATATACCTTGTGCAATTTTTGGTAAGCCAAAGACATTGTAAATAACATTAAAACTTAATAAATTAAGAAATACATTTGTATAGTATATGAGAGATGAATGGAAAATTTCAATAAAATATAAACTGTTCCTACAAGAGTGAAAAAATGGGATAAATAATTCCATGGAAAGATGAGCAATGAATACAAAAACAATTCGTAGAAAAGACAATGACTGACAAACCCAGTCTTACTGTGATTAGGAAAATGAAAATTAAAGTAACAATGAGCTCTAAATTCACCTCCATTAGATTGGCAGATAGTTAAATTAGTGATAATTCCTTTTGCTGGCATGGATGCTGGAAAAAAGTGTACATTCATATAATTTTAGTAAAAATATGAATTATTATGGTCATTTAAGTGATCAGCCTGGCAGGACCTGTAAAATTTAAGTATATACATAAACTTTAACCCAGATCAAATCTATTCTAAGTAAATTATAACAGTAATGTATAAGGATTTGTGAATAAGTGTATAGTGCTATACAGTTGACAATGACAAAAAACTGAAAATGAAATTAATGCCAATTAAAGAGGAGATTGATTGAATAAACTGTGGTACATCCATTGCCCAGGATGTTGTATATCCATTATAAGGAGTGGGTTAGAGCTTTACCTAGTGGCCAGCCTAAATTTGCTTGATGTAATGACATGTGAGAAATGCAAGTTGCAGAAATATATATAAAATACAGTCAGATTACATTAAAAATAAACCGTGTCAAAAAGCTGTTTGGGTCTATTATATATGCATAGAAAAATATGGAAATAAACATATAAGGTTATTTACACTGGTTATTTGATGTGTGTTGGCCAGGCAAAGAAAAAAGTAAAGGGCCAAAAACAAAATCCCTTTGCTTGTCCATGGGATTTCCCAGGCAAATACATTAGTTTTGGAGATACAAGCAAAGACAAGTGAGCAAAATATAAATAAGCCTGTATTTCTTAACTTGCTAAATATGGGACTTTCCTATGAATTATAGAACCACATACTGACCTGGCCTTTCACCAGAGAGAGTGAAAAACAGATTAGGGCACACACACACACACACACATATATATATATGCATATGTGACTGTATATCCCAAAAGCAGCTACTTGCTTTTCTGCAACCTCGTCATAACAGAGTCCAGCATGTGGAACACTCTTAATAAATGCCAGTGCATATGCTGAATTCATATTGTGTGGCTACCATGAGAAATGTGCACACACACACGATTGATACTTAACCAGTGTGATTTGTTAAGGCTGTGTGGGTTGTTTATAGCTTCAGTTCCTGTAGTTTGTCAGTGGTTCATTCTGGTTGGTCAGGAAATGGGTTATATTTAGTATTTTGATTATCATACCCACACACAAACCTACCTCATTTAAACACTACTCATATGCCATGCCCATACTTTTCAAATAGCTTACTATAATACAAATTCTTCTACCTTAAGGAAATACTGCCAACCCACACCATATACTATGCATAGAGCCTCTTTATATCATATTCCCAACAAAACATAAGCATCAAATGAAGCCCTAATATAAAACTCTCTCTGACATGTTCACCAGTCACAAAGATCAAAGATCATAGAGCCCATGCAGTAACCAAGAGTATTCATCTTAAATAGTTACTGGGTATTTGCTATCATGTATTCATATGCATACAGCCTTGACGTACTCCTTTCCCAATTTGGGACGAGTCTGCTGTTCCATGTCTGGTTCTAACTGTTGCTTCTTGACCTGCATACAGATTTCTCAGGAGGCAGGTCAGGTGGTCTGGTATTCCCATCTTTTGAAGATTTTTCCACACAATCAAAGACTTTGGTGTAGTCAATAAAGCAGAAGTAGATGTTTTCTGGAACTCTTGCTTTTTCAATGATCCAATGGATGTTAGCAATTTGATCTCTGGTTCTTCTGCCTTTTCTAAATCCAGCTTAAACATCTGGAAATTTATGGTTCATGTACTATTGAAGCCTTGATTGGAGAATTTTGATCATTACTTTGCTAGTGTGTGAGATGAGTGCAACTGTGCAGTAGTTTGAATATTCTTTGGCATTGCCTTTTGTTGGGATTAGAAGGAAAACTGACCTTTTCCAGTCCTGTGACCACTGCTGAGTTTTCCAAATTTGCTGGCATATTGAGTGCAGCACTTTCACAGCGTCATCTTTTAGGATTTGAAATAGTTCCACTGGAATTCCATCACCTCCACTAGCTTTGTTCATAGTGATGCTTCCTAAGGCCCATTTGACTTCACATTCCAGGATGTCTGGCTCTAGGTCAGTGATTACATCATCGTGGTTATCTGGGTCATGATGATCTTTTTTGTATAGTTCTGTGTATTCTTACCATCTCTTCTTAATATCTTCTGCTTCTGTTAGGTCCATACCATTTCTGTCCTTTATTGTGGCCATCTTTGCATGAAATATTCCCTTTGTATCTCTAATTTTCTTGAAGAGATCACTAGTCTTTCCCATTGCATTGTTTTCCTCCATTCTTTGCATTGATCACTGAGGAAAGCTTTCTTATCACTCTTTGCTATTCTTTAGAACCCTGCATTCAAATGGGCATATATTTCCTTTTCTTCTTTGCCTTTTGCTTCTCTTCTTTTTCAGCTGTTTGTAAGGCCTCCTAAGACAACTGTTTTGCCTTTTTACATTTCTTTTTCTTGGGGATTATCTTGATCACTGCCTCAAATACAATGTCATGAACCTCCATCCATAGTTCTTCAGGTACTCTGTCTATCAGATATAGTCCCTTAAATCTATTTCTCACTTGTACTGTATAATCATAAGGGATTTGATGTAGGTCATACCTGAATGATCTTTTGGTTTTCCTTACTTTCTTCAATTTAAGTCTGAATTTGGCAATAAGGAGTTCATGATCTGAGCCGCAGTCAGCTCCCAGTCTTGTTTTTGCTGACTATATAGAGCTACTCCAGCTTTGGCTGCAAAGAATATAATCAACCTGATTTCAGTGTTGACAATCTGGTGACGCCCATGTGTAGAGTCTTCTCTGGTGTCGTTGGAAAAGGGTGTTTGCTATGACCAGTGCGTTCTCTTGGCAAAACTCTGTTAGACTTTGACCTGCTTCATTTTGTACTCCAAGGCCAAATTTGCCTGTTACTCCAGGAATTTCTTGACTTCCTACTTTTGCATTCCAGTCCCCTATAATGAAAAGGGCATCTTTTTTGGGTGTTAGTTCTAGAAGGTCTTGTAGGTCTTCATAGAACCATTCAGCTTCTTCAGTATTACTGGTTGGCACATAGACTTGGATTACTATGATACTGAATGATTTGCCTTGGAAACAAACAGAGATCATTCTGTCATTTTTGAGACTGCATCTAAGTACTGCATTTTGGACTCTTTTGTTGATTATGAGGGCTACTCCATTTCCTCTAAGGGATTCTTGCCCACAGTAGTAGACATAAGAGTTATCTGAGTTAAATTCACCCATTCCAGTCCATTTTAGTTCACTGATTCCTAAAATGTCAATGTTCACCCTTGCTATCTCCTGTTTGATCACTTCCAATTTACCTTGATTCATGGACCTAACATTCCAGGTTCCTATGCAATATTGTGTTTACAACATTGAACTTTACTTCCATCATCAGTCACATCTGCAACGAGGTGTTGTTTTTGCTTTGGCTCCATTGCTTCATTCTTTTTGGAGTTATTTCTCCACTGTTCTCCAGTAGCATATTGGGCACCTAGCTACCTGAGGAGTTTATCTTTCAGTGTCCTATCTTTTTGCCTTTTCATACTGTTCATGGGGTTCTCAAGGCAAGAATACTGAAGTGGTTTTCCATTTGTCACCCTGCTTATTTAACTTATATGCAGTGTACATCTTGTGAAATGCCCATCTGGATAAAGCACACCTGGAATCAAGACTGCCGGGAGAAATATCAGTAACCTCAGATACGCAGATGACACCACCCGTATGGCAGAAAGTGAAGAAGAACTAAAGAGCCTCTTGATGAAAGTGAAAGTGGAGAGTGAAAACGTTGGCTTAAATCTCAATATTCAGAAAAATAAGATCATGGCATCTGGCCATCACTTTATGGCAAATAGATGAGGAAACAATGGAAATAGTGAGAGACTGTTTTGGGCTCCAAAATCACTGCAGACAGTGACTAGAGCCAAGAAATTAAAAGATTCTTGCTCTTTGGAAGAAAAGCTATGACCAACCTAGACAGCATACTAAAAAACAGAGACACTGCTTTGCCAATAAAGGTCTTTCTAGTAAAAGCAATGGTTTTTCCACTAGTCACATATGTATGTGAGGGTTGGACTATATAGAAAGCTGAGCGCCGAAATATAGATACTTTTGAACTGTGATATTGGAGAAGACTCTTGAGCATCCCTTGAACTGCAAGATCAAGCCAGTCAATCCTAAAGGAAATCAGTCCTGAATATTCATTGGAAGGACTGATGCTGAAACTCTAATACTTTTGCCACCTGATGCAAAGAACTGACTCCTTGGAAAAGATCCTGATGATGGGAAAGATTGAAGGCAGGAGAAGAAGGAGACAACACAGGATGAGATGGTTAGATGGCATTACCTACTTGATGCACATGAATTTGAGCCAGCCCCAGGAGTTGGTGATGGACAGGGAAGCCTGGCATGTTGCAGTCCATAGAGTTGCAGAGTCAGACACGACTGAGCAACTGAACTGATACATATGCATATGTGTTTTTTTTTTTTTTAAATAAAAACAAAACATTTTATCCTCTGTGCATGATGACATGTGTAGGGTGTGTGTGTGTGTATGTGTGTGTGTGTGTGTATGGTGTGGTGTGGAAGGAGGCACTGGGGGGTCAAATTAAGAGCTGAGGAGTTGCGGTCATCTATTTAAAAAGCATGCATCATGAATCCATCACTACTAATGTCAAGGGACCAGCGTGTAAATATGGATTCTGGTTGCTTTACAGAAAATTGCTTAAGCCTTTTCCAATTTATGAATGAAAGCAAGACTGTCTTTTGTGCTTTTGATGTAGAGTGTGTTTTAGGCTTATGGTAGTGATATTAAATTCAACAATTATTTAAATGAGTTCAACATTCTTCAGCAGCTTCTTGAAATTATGTTTCTCAAGATTCTCTCTTTTCAAGAATCTAAAATGGCCCTTATTCCTTGGTTCCCCTTAATGACTAATGTCCCTTAATGGTGTCCCTTAATATTTTAGTATAATACAAGTAGTAGACATGTGCTTGTCAAGACTCATTGGGAGATACAGAATTAGATGTTGTCTTACAGATCAATTACTGAAGCTAATACAGAGATCTGTAAATTTTTTCAAAGCAACAAAGGAACTTTTTAGACAGTTAGTGGATGTCTTCTTTTTTGGTTCAAGAGCATCTATTTCTCTTTGTTCTAATAATTGAGCTTCGACTTTTCTTTGGGGACACCATTTCTTTTTTTTTTTTTTTTTTAACCATTGATAAGATCCTTTATTTAGGACATCATGACCAAATACTGAACAATCAATCTGGGTTAACTATACAATCCATCTGTTTGGCTAATTAGACACATTCCTTTTGCTATTATATCACAAAGATAGTCTTTAGCTTTTATGAACATAAAAAATGACAGCCAAAATTCCACTCAAAAGCATGAAAACAATGAGAAGAAAGAACTGTCTCATCTGTAACATTAAATACACTTTAACCCAAGCCCTGAATGCTTAGCAGTCAAACATTAGCCTTTTACTACTTTTGGCAAAAAAAAAAAAAGTGTTAGACTAAGCATTGACAGATAGAATTTTCCATTACTAATGCCAAAATCATGAGAATGACTATACTAAAACTATCACTTGACAATCCGTATTCACTTCTTTTTTTTTTTTTCTATAGTCATCAGAAATTTTTTTTTAATTTTATTTTATTTTTAAACTTTACATAATTGTATTAGTTTTGCCAAATATCAAAATGAATCCATCACAGGTATACATGTGTTCCCCATCCTGAACCCTCCTCCCTCCTCCCTCCCCATACCATCCCTCTGGGTCGTCCCAGTGCACTAGCCCCAAGCATCCAGTATCGTGCATTGAACCTGGACTGGCATCTCATTTCATACATGATATTTTACATGTTTCAATGCCATTCTCCCAAATCTTCCCACCCTCTCCCTCTCCCTCTCCCACAGAGTCCATAAGACTGTTCTATACACCAGTGTTTCTTTTGCTAGATGTCCATCAGCAGATGAATGGATAAGAAAACTATGGTACATATACACAATGGAGTATTACTCAGCCATTAAAAAGAATTCATTTGAATCAGTTCTAATGAGGTGGATGAAACTGGAGCCTATTATACAGAGTGAAGTAAGCCAGAAGGAAAAACACCAATACAGTATGCTAACGCATATATATGGAATTTAGAAAGATGATAACAATAACCCTGTGTACGACACCATTTCTTTTGATTTGTGAGTCCATGGGAAAGCACACCTCCCCCAGGTTGGGCACATCCCTTAGGGCGTTTTGCCCTCATCCACCTAGTGGTAGCAGTTGTTTAAGAGCTGTAACATCACTATCTGATGCTGAGATAGCACTTACTGATGCCAAGAACTAAGGGTTTTAGATGTATTAATTACAATCTGTAAAGAAGTAGATACTATTTTACTGATGATATTAATAATTTAATTATCCAATTGATTCAAGCAGTCAGTATCATTTTTCAAGTGACAAGATTACAGCTAAGTTAAATGACTCGATCAAAAAGGTACAATTGCTTAGTCACGAGTCATGATATAAATCTATTGTATTTGCTTGTTCTGGCTGTAGAGCCTGTGATGTTAACCTAAAGGCATGTTTTCTGAGTTGGTCTAATTCTGAAAATTGTTCTGAGATTTCTGTGTTGTTAGGATGTAGACCTACATATACAGGCTAGTAATCATCTTGCCCTCTCTCTGAATGGAGAGGCTGTTGAGACTGATAGTAACAGAGAAAAATAGAGACAAGAGATGAACAGATTCTATGACATTATTTGAAGCTGTTATTCCCTTGAAATTGTAAGCTACATGAGTGATTAGGTCTCTGTTTTTATTTTAACCTTTTTTAAAAAAATTGAAATATAGTTAATTTACAATGTTGTGTTAGTTTCAGATGTATAGCAAAGTGATTCAGTTATATATATTCTTTTCCAGGTGATTTTCCTTTATAGGTTATTACAAGATATTTAATACACTTCCTGTGCTATAAGTAGGTCCAAGTTGTTTATCTGTTTTATATAGTAGTGTGTATCTGTTAATCCAAACTCTTAATTTATCTCCTCTGCCACTATTGCTTTTGGTAACCATAAATATGTCTTTTGTGTTTGTGAGTCTCATTCTGTTTTATAAATACCATATAATATCACTTATATATAGAATATAAAGAAACGATACAAATAAATTTATTTATGAAATAGAACTAGACTCATAGGCATAAGTCTCCATTTTTAAGCTCATTTAAGCCAGATTGAATTAGGTTCCTGTCACTTATGGCTGAGACGTATTAACCAATATATATGTACTTAACTTGGTATCTAAGAATAGGATATTGATCTGAGGGAGTGTTGAGGGAAAGTAAAGAAAAAGAAAAAATGTATAATAAATCTAAGACCACATAGTATAAGTAGATATACCCACTCTAGAAACGCAGGAGTCTAGGCTATAATTGTCCATTGGTGTTCATTTAGTTCAGGTTTCAAATTATAACAATATGTGAAGTTCTTTAGTTTTTAAGTTAGAAAAAGAGAAATATATAATGAACAGCTATGTACCCATGCTAATATGTAAGAAGGAGAAATTTTGGTCTTGAATAGAAGGAAAAGTAATATCATTTGTTGAATGTGCCAAACATTATTCTAAATGCTTTCATATATCTTACTATTTAAGTTTCCCAACAGAAGGAAGATATTTTCTGTATGTGGAGATTGAGGCTTGGGATGTGGATGAAAGTGTTCTACCTGTAGCAGACACTGTTGGCCAAAAAACCGAATGACTTGCTCCCAATTCCCTTTCCCCTCCTTTCCCTCTATCCTCTTATATAGCTTAGTACCTGATTTTCATCCCTACTGCAGCTAGGAGTGGGCATATGACATACTTTTTATTAATGAGATAAAAGCAGAACTCTTATTGGGATTCTGGAAAATATTAATACTTATTTTCTTGATAAAAGGAACATATGCATCTGATGTCTTCACTTCCTTATTTTTTCAGTGAACCTGGGCTTAATATCCGGGGCTTCAGAGTCATTTCACAACTTTAATGGGAAGTGCAAGTGCTTGAAAGGATAGTAGAACGTAAAGAGAGAAGGAGCCTGGGTATTTGATGACATCACGAAAGACTATCTCTGGATTTTTCTTCTTGGGTAATATAAAAAAATGGTTTTCTTGCTTATCCCATGATTACTTGCAGCCCACAGTATATGCATGGGTTTTCTGTTACTTAACTACTACTTGTGCCTCTAATATAAAGACCTTAGATGGACCCATGGATAATGCACATGCTATTTTTATATAATATAGCTTCTTTCCACCAGTATTTCTTGCTTCTCCTTCAATGAAAATGGGATATAGTTCACCAGTGTCTTATTTTAAGATGGTTATACATAATATAAATATTTAGTCAAATAGGTGTGACAGAAGGTGAAGTCAGAGTTGAGTGTGAGAGGTACTTGTCATACACTTGCAGGTCTTTAAGCTGGAAGGGGCAATGTGACCGGGAATGCAGATGATTTTAAGCTTGAAGAAGCTCCTGGCTCAAAGCCAGCAAGAAAATAGGAACCTTAGTTCTTTAACCTCAAGAAACTCATTTCTGCCAACAACCTAAATGAGTTTGGAGGATCATTCTTTCAAGCCATAGAAAAGAACTCTGCCTTTGCCACCACCTTGAATTTGGTCTTGTGATAGCCTAAGCAGGGAGTTGGCTAAGATCCTCACTGTGTCCAGATTTCTGATTCATGGAAACCATGACATAATAAATGGATGTTGTTCTAAGCCAGTGAACTTATGGTAATTTGTTGCATCAGCAATGAACTCCAGTCTGTTTTCCTAATAAGATCTCTGGTCTTTTGGGGCTCCACTTCTCTATAGTAGGTTTAGGAAGTGCCCCCAGAGGGAATGTGATTCACCTCAGGTTTTTCCCTTCTCTCAAGGATTATTGCTTTATATAGCTATTGCTCAAACCCTGAAAAAAGTGATTGCATATATTTTGTTTAATTTTATACTGCTTATAGTGGGATGCTAAGTCCCATACTAGTCACTGTGCCATGTCTGAAACTGTACATTTAAACAGATTTCTGATTTATGGTATGATGTTTGTTTTGTTTTTATTTGTTCTTTGCTTTTTCTCTGACAATTTTTGGACACACGTCTTTGCAATTTTGAAGTTTCATGATGACGTGAATTGTGAGGGTGTTTTTGCACCCATTGAGTTGGGCAAATGATAGAACTTATCAATTTGGAAACTCATGTCCTTAAATTCTGGGAGTGTTCTTTAAAATGCATTTCATATAATATCCTTCTCATTGTACAACCTGTTCTGCTTCTTGAAAACATGTTGCAGTTGGTTGCCAGTGTTCACATATTCTGTATTCTTATTGATTATTTGGTTTAATTCTTCTGTCTATTGTAAAGAGGTAGGTGTTAAAGATGTAACTATGGTTATGGATTTGTTTGTTTCTTCCTTCAGTTTTGGTAGGTGGTGCTTTGGTTATTCTGAAGCTCAGTTAGGTTTATATACATTTAGGACTATCAAGAGCTAATGTTACTTACTGAGAAATTAACTTCTTAATCATTAGTAATATTTCTCTTCTTGAAGTTAACTTTATTTTTTGATGAATTCCTTTATCATTTCTTGTAGTACAGGTCTCTTGTGATAAATTGTCTTAAATGTTTCATGTTACCCTCCTTAAAGGATAAATTTCTGGCTTGACAGTTTCTATTTCTTTCAGTACTACAGAGGTACTACTCCATTCTCTTTGGACCTTCATTATTTTTTGATGAGAAGTCAGTCATTATTTGTGTCCCCAATTCTGTTTGTGATTCTTTTTTGATCTCTATTGGTTTTCAAGGCTTTCCTTTTGCTTAAAAAAAAAAAAATGGTTAAAGAAAACAAATTAGGTGATACAGACATTTACCACATCATGAAGCAGAATGACTCCTTTCAGAGAACTGCAAAATAAGGTAGAAATCAGCTTTTATAGGACAAAGAATAAAGAAAAACAATGAGAAGAATAGAATATAACTGATTGTCTGAGGCCATATAGTCATTCTTATTTAGGATGGGAAGGCCCAGTGTTGGCTTGGCATTTGAAGATTGGCTGACTTGATATAGTATATTTCTATTCACGTGGGGCATTGATAGGAACATGAAAGCTGTCTAATGAATTAAATACTTAGTTTATATTCCTTAATGTTTCTAAGATTTCGGGGGGGAGGTGTAGTTTCTATTTATTTATTTATTTTTTGTTTCTATTTATTTTTGAGTAAATTTGACAAAATGAAAATTTCTAACAACTTGTCAGTTTCATCTACATTTTTATTCCTATGACTAATAAAGGATATTAGTCATAATATCTTTTTAATATCTGCTGCATTCATAACTATGTGGGTTTTTCTTTTCCATTCCTAATATTTGTGCCTTATTTCCTTTTTGTTGTGGTATATTTTAGCAGAAGTCTGTCATATTTATTATAGATTTCAAAGAAGGAATCATTCATTTTATTTAACTTTTCTATTATATACATTATATTTCATTAGATTTTCTTTTGCGTGTGTGTAATAAAATTTTATTAAAGTATAAAGGAGATAGAGAAAGCTTCTGACATAGGCATCAGAAGGGGGCAGAAAGAGTACCCGCTTGCTAGTGTTAACAATGAAGTTATATAATCCAAAGAATATCTGGAGGTTGTAAAGACCTCATCAGACCTACTCCCATAATTTACATTTTAAGATAACACTGTCCTTAGGCAAGATACATCCTTGTAAAGACCAGGCAGGTCTACTCCCATAATTAACATTTTAAGATAACAGAAGGTTGAATCCAAAGACTGTCCTTAGGCAGGATACATTATTGTTATATAATCCTAAGGAATGTGGAGAAAGAACAGAAGTTTGTCCTTTCTTCCTCCTTGAGAATTCCAGACCCCTCTCTCCTTGGGGACCCCTAGACTCCCTATCAACCTGCCTAGGACCTGACTCTCTATTATGTTGATCATTTCATTTCTTCTTACTTTCTTTGGGCTATTTTTTGCTAGTTTTCTGTTAATCTCCTAATGTTGGTGCCTAATGTAGAATTTTCAGCCTCTTCTTCCCTAAAATAAGTATTTGAAGCTGTTTATTTTTGTGCATTTCCACAGTTAGAACTGGACATGGAACAACAGACTGGTTCCAAATAGGAAAGGAGTACATCAAAGCTATATATTGTCACCCTTCTTATTTAACTTCTATGCAGAGTACATCATGAGAAACACTGGGCTGGTTTAAGCACAAGCTGGAATCAAGATTTTCGAGAGAAATATCAATAACCTCAGATATGCAGATGACAGCACCCTTATGGCAGAAAGTGAAAAACTAATAGCCTCTTGATGAAAGTGAAAGAGGAGAGTGGAAAAGTTGGCTTAAAACTCAACATTCAGAAAACTAAGATCATGGCATCTGGTCCCATCAGTTCAGTTCAGTTCAGTTCAGTCGCTCAGTCATGTCTGACTCTTTGCAGCCCCATGGGCTGCAGCATGCCAGACCTCCCTGTCCATCACCAACTCCCGGAGCTTCCTCAAACTCATATCCATTGGGTTGATGATGCCATCCAACCATCTCATCCTCTGTTGTCTCCTTCTCCTCCCATCTTCAATCTTTCCCAGCATCAGGGTCTTTTCAAATGAGTCAGTTCTTTGCATCAGGTGGCTGAAGTATTGGAGTTTCAGTGTCAGCCTCAGTCCTTCCAATGAGTATTCAGAACTGATTTTCTTTAGGATGGACTGGTTGGAGCTCCTTGCAGTCCAAGGGACTCTCAAGAGTCTTCTCCATCACCACAGTACAAAAGCATCAATTCTTTGGCGCTCAGCTTTCTTTAAAGACCAACTCACTTCATAGTCTGGTCCCATCACTTCATGGCAAATAGATGTGGAAACAGTGACAGATTTTATTTTGGGGGGGCTCCAAAATCACTGCAGATGATGACTGCAGCCATGAAATTAAAGACACTTACTCCTTGGAAGAAAGGTTATGACCAACCTAGACAGCATATTAAAAAGCAGAGCCATCACTTTTCCAGCAAAGGTCCATCTAGTCAAAGCTATGGTTTTTCCAGTAGTCATGTATGGATGTGAGAGTTGGACTATAAAGAAAGCTGAGCACCAAAGAATTGATGCTTTTGAACTGTGGTGTTGGAGAAGACTCTTGAGAGTCCTTTGGACTGCAAGGCGATCCAACCAGTCAATCCTAAAGGAAATTAGTCCTGAATATCCATTGAAAGGACTGTTGCTAAAGCTGAAACTCCAATACTTGGCCACCTGATGCAAAGAACTGACACCTTGGAAAAGACCCTGATGCTAGGAAAGATTGAAGGCAGTAGGAGGAGGGGTCAACAGAGGATGAGATGGCTGGATGGCATCACTGACTTGATGTACATGAGTTTGAGTAAACTCCGGGAGTTGGTGATGGACAGGGTGGCCTGGCATGCTGCAGTCATGGAGTTGCAAAGTCATGGAGTTGCAAAGAGTCAGACATGACTGAGTGACTGAACTGACTGACTAATGATAGCTGTATCCTATAAATTTTTATGTAGTAGTTTTATTATAACTCATTGTAAAATATCTTCTATTTTAAATTATGTTTTCTATGATTCTTAACTTTTAAGAAAAGTATTATCTTTGAATTATATGATTTTAAAGTTGTTATTTTTCTTCTTGTCGTTCAGTCACTCAGTTCAGCTGACTCTTTGTAAACCCATGGACTGTAGCATGCCAGGCTTCCCTGTCCTTTACCAAATCCCCGAGTTTGCTCAAACTCATATCCTTTGAGTTGGTGATGCCATCCAACCATCTCATAATCTGTTGACTCTTCTCCTCCTACCTCCAATCTTTCCTAGCATCAGGGTCTTTTCTAAGGAATTGGCTCTTCACATATGGTGGTCAAAGTACTGGAGCTTTAGCTTCAGCATCAGTCCTTCTAATGAATATTCAGGACTGAGTTACTTTAGGATGGACTGGTTGGATCTCCTTGCTGTCCAAGGGACTCTCAAGAGTCTTCTCCAACACCACAGTTCAAAAGCATCAATTCAGTGCTCAGCCTTCTATGTGGTCAAACCCTCACATCCATACATGACTACTGGGAAAACCATAGCTTTGACTATGCGGTCTTTTGTTGGCAAAGTAATGTCTCTGCTTTTTAATACTCTGTCTAGGTTTGTTGCAGCTTTTCTTCCAAGGAGCAAGTGTGTTTTAATTTCATGGCTGCAGTCACCATCTGCAGTGATTTTGGAGCCCAGAAAAATAGTCTTTCCATTGTTTCCCCAACTGTTTAACATGAAGTGATGGGACCTTCACTTAGTTTTTTGATGTGATGATCTTAGTTTTTTGAATGTTGAATTTTAAGCCAACTTTTTCACTCTCCTCTTTCACCTTCAACAAGAGGTTCTTTAGTTCCTCTTCACTTTCTGCCATAAGGGTGTTGTCATCTGCATATCTGAGGTTATTCATATTTCTCCCAGCAATTTTGATTCCAGCTTGTGCTTCATCCAGCCTGGCATTTTGCATGAGGTGCTCTGCATACAAGTTAAATAAACAATGTGAAAATATACAGCCTTGATGTACTCCTTTCCCAATGTGGAACCAGTCCATTGTTTTCATTTCATGTTCTGACTATTTCTTCTTGTCCGACATAAGTCTCAGGAGGCAGGTCAGATGGTCTGGTATTCCCATCCCTTTAATAATTTTCCACAGTTTGTTGTGATTCACACAGTCAATGGCTTTAGTATGGTCAATGAAGAAAAGTAGATAATTTTCTGGTATTCTCTTGCTTTTTCTATGATCCAGCGGAGGTTGGCAATTTGATCTCTGGTTCCTCTGCCTTTTCTAAATCCAGCTTGTATGTCTTGAAGTTCAAGGTTCACATACTGTTGAAGCCTACTCTGGAGGATTTTGAGCGTTACCTTGCTAGCGTGTGAAATGAGTACAGTTGTGTGCTAGTTTGAACATTCTTTGGCATTGCCCTTTTTTGGGATTGGAATGAAAACTGGCCTTTTCCAGTCCTGTGGCCACTGATGAGTTTTCCAAATTTGCTGGCATATTGAGTGCAGCACTTTCACAGCATGGTCTTTTAAGACCTAGTTCAGCTGGAATTCCACCTTTGGAAT
Organism: Bos indicus; assembly: GCF_029378745.1. NCBI lineage: Eukaryota > Metazoa > Chordata > Mammalia > Artiodactyla > Bovidae > Bos > Bos indicus. The sequence continues at coordinate 33,741,824 of NC_091766.1, read as the reverse complement.
AGCTTTCTTTGTAGTAATGCTTCCTAAGACCCACTTGACTTCACACACCAGGATGCCTGGCTTTAGGTGACTGATCACACCATTGTGGTTATCCAGATCATTAAGATCTTTCTGTTTAGTTCTTCTGTGTGTTCCTGCCACCTCTTCTTTGTATCTTTTGTTTCTATTAGGTCAGTACCATTTCTGTCCTTTATTATGCCCATCTTTGCCTGAAAAGATCCCTTCATAACTGTAATTTTCTTGAAGTGATCCCCTACACTTTCCAATTCTATTGTTTTCCTCTATTTCTTCGCATTATTCACTTAGGAAGGCTTTCTTATCTCTCCTTGCTATTCTTTGAAACTCTGCATTCAAATGGGTATATCTGTCCTTTTCTCCTTTGCCCTTAGCGTCTCTTCTTTTCTCAGCTATTTGTAAGGCCTCCTCAGACAACCATTTTGCTTTTTTCCATTTCTTTTTCTTGGGGATGGTCTTGATCACTGCCTTCTGTGCAATGTTATGAACCTCCATTCATAGTTCTTTCAGTTCAGTTCAGTCACTCAGTCGTGTCCAACGCTTTGTGACACCATGAATTGCAGCACGCCAGGCCTCCCTGTCCATCACCAACTCCCGGAGTTCACCCAAACCCATGTCCATCGAGTTGGTGATGCCATCCAGCCATCTCATCCTCTGTTGTCCCCTTCTCCCCCTGCCTCCAATCCTTTCCAGCATCTGGGTCTTTTCTAATGAGTCAACTCTTTGCATGAGGTGGCCAAAGTACTAGAGTTTCAGCTTCAATATCAGTCCTTCCAATGAACACTCAGGACTGATCTCCTTTAGGATGGACTGGTTGGATCTTCTTTCAGACCAAGAGACCCTCAAGAGTCTTCTCCAACACCACAGTTCAAAAGCATCAATTCTTTGGCGCTCAGCTTTCTAAACCATCCAACTCTCTCATCCATACATGACTACTGGAAAAACCATAGCCTTGACTAGATGGACCTTTGTTGGCAAAGTAATGTCTCTGCTTTTAAATATGCTATCTAGGTTGGTCATAACTTTCCTTCCAAGGAGTAAGCATCTTTTATTTATTTATTTATTTTCCTCCCATGTGTTTTCACTTTTTTTAAATTTAATTTAATTTTATTTTTAAACTTTACATAATTGTATTAGTTTTGCCAAATATCAAAATGAATCCGCCACAGGTATACATGTGTTCCCCATCCTGAACCCTCCTCCCTCCTCCCTCCCCATACCATCCCTCTGGGTCATCCCAGTGCACTAGCCCCAAGCATCCAGTATCATGCATCGAACCTGGACTGGCATCTCATTTCTTACATGATATTTTACATGTTTCAATGTCATTCTCCCAAATCTTCCCACCCTCTCCCTCTCCCACAGAGTCCATAAGACTGTTCTATACATCAGTGTCTCTTTTGCTGTCTCGTACACCGGGTTATTGTTACCATCTTTCTAAATTCCATATATATGCGTTAGTATACCGTATTTATGTTTTTCCTTCTGGCTTACTTCACTCTGTATAATAGGCTCCAGTTTCATCCACCTCATTAGAACTGATTCAAATGTATTCTTTTTAATGGCTGAGTAATACTCCATTGTGTATATGTACCACAGCTTTCTTATCCATTCATCTGCTGATGGACATCTAGGTTGCTTCCATGTCCTGGCTATTATAAACAGTGCTGCGATGAACACTGGGGTACACGTGTCTCTTTCCCTTCCGGTTTCCTCAGTGTGTATGCCCAGCAGTGGGATTGCTGGATCATAAGGCAGTTCTATTTCCAGTTTTTTAAGGAATCTCCACACTGTTCTCCATAGTGGCTGTACTAGTTTGCATTCCCACCAACAGTGTAAGAGGGTTCCCTTTTCTCCACACCCTCTCCAGCATTTATTATTTGTAGACTTTTGGATCGCAGCCATTCTGACTGGTGTGAGATGGTACCTCATAGTGGTTTTGATTTGCATTTCTCTGATAATGAGTGATGTTGAGCATATTTTCATGTGTTTGTTAGCCATCTGTATGTCTTCTTTGGAGAAATGTCTATTTAGTTCTTTGGCCCATTTTTTGATTGGGTCATTTATTTTTCTGGAGTTGAGCTGTAGGAGTTGCTTGTATATTTTTGAGATTAGTTGTTTGTCAGTTGCTTCATTTGCTATTATTTTCTTCATGACTGAAATCACCATCTGCAGTGATTTTGGAGCCCCCCAAAATAAAGTCTGACACTGTTTCCACTATTTTCCCATCTATTTGACATGAAGTGATGGGACCAGATGCCATGATCTTAGTTTTCTGAATGTTGAGCTTTAAGCCAACTTTTTCACTCTCCTCCTTCACTTTCATCAAGGGGCTTTTTAGTTCCTCTTCACTTTCTGCCATGAGGGTGGTGTCATCTGCATATCTGAGGTTATTGATATTTCTCCCGGCAATCTTGATTCCAACTTGTGTTTCTTTCAGTCCAGCGTTTCTCATGATGTACTCGGCATATAAGTTAAATTAGCAGGGTGACAATACACAGCCTTGACATCTCCTTGGCCTATTTGGAACCAGTCTGTTGTTCCATGTCCAGTTCTAACTGTTGCTTCCTGACCTGCATACAGGTTTCTCAAGAGACAGGTCAGATGGTCTGGTATTCCCATCTGTTTCAGAATTTTCCAGTTTATTGTGATACATACAGTCAATGGCTTTGGCATAGTCAATAAAGCAGAAATAGATTTTTTTTTTTTGGAATGCTCTTGCTTTTTTGATGATCCAGCAGATGTTGGCAATTTGATCTCTGATTCCTCTGCCTTTTCTAAAACCAGCTTGAACATCTGGAAGTTCACAGTTGACATATTGCTGAAGCCTGGCTTGGAGAATTTTGAGCCTTAGTTTGCTAGTGTCTGAGATGAGTGCAATTGTGCGGTAGTTGAAAATTGTTTGGAATTGCCTTTCTTTGGGATTGGAATGAAAACTGACCTTTTCCAGTCCTGTGGCCACTGGTGAGTTTTCCAAATTTGCTGGCATATTGAGTACAGCACTTTCACAGCATCATCTTTCAGGATTTGAAATAACTCAACTGGAATTCCATTACCTCCACTAGCTTTGTTCATAGTGATGCTTTCTAAGGCCCACTTGATTTCACATTCCAGGATGTCTGGCTCATGCCATAAACTGCATGCCAGCAAATTTGGAAAACTCAGCAGTGGCCACAGGACTGGAAAAGGTCACTTTTCATTCCAATCCCAAAGAAAGGCAATTCCAAACAATTTTCAACTACCACACAATTGCACTCATCTAACACACTAGCAAAGTAATGCTCAAAATTCTCCAAGCCAGGCTTCAGCAGTATGTAAACCCTGAACTTCCAGATGTTCAAGCTGGTTTTAGAAAAGGCAGAGGAACCAGACATCAAATTGCCAACATCTGCTGGATCATCAAAAAAGCAAGAGCATTCCAAAAAAACATCTACTTCTGCTTTATTGACTGCACCAAATCTTTTGGCTGTATGGATCACAATAAACTGTGGAAAATTCTGAAACAGATGGGAATACCAGACCACCTGACCTGCCTCCTAAGAAATCTGTATGCAGGTCAGGAAGCAACAGTTAGAACTGGACATGGAACAACAGACTGGTTCCAAATAGGAAAAGGAGTATGTCGAGGCTGTATATTGTCACCCTGCTTATTTAACTTATATGCAGAGTACACCATGTGAAATCCTGGTCTGGATGAAGCTGAAATCAAGATTGCTGGGAGAAATATCAATAACCTAGTATATGCAGATGACACCACCCTTCTGGTAGAAAGTGAAGAAGAACTAAAGAGCCTCTTGATGATAGTGAAAGAAGAGAGTGAAAAAGCTGGCTTAAAGCTCAACATTCACAAAACTAAGATCATGGCATCCAGTCCTATGACTTCATGGAAAATAGATGGGGAAACAATGGAAACAGTGGCAGACTTTATTTTTTTGGGCTCCAAAATCACTGCAGATGGTGACTGTAACCATGAAAGTAAAAGACACTTGCTTTTTGGAAGAAAAGCTATGACAAACGTAAACAGCTTACTAAAAAGCAAAGATATTACTTTGCCAACAAAGATCCATCTAGTCAAAGCTATAGTTTTTCCAATAGTCATGTTTGGATGTGAGAGTTGGACTATAAAGAAAGCTGAGCACCGAAGAATTGACTTTTTTGAACTGTGATGTTGGAGAAGACTCTTGAGAGTCCCTTGGGCTACAAGGAGATCCAACCACTCCATCCTAGAGGAAATCAGTCCTGAATACTCATTAGAGGCACTGATGCTGAAGCTGAAACTCTAATTATTTGGCCACCTGATGTGAAGAACTGACTCAATGGAAAAGACCCTGCTGCTGGGAAAGACTGAAGGCAGGAGGAAAAGGGGCTGACAGAGGATGAGATAGTTGGATGGCATCACTGACTTGATGGACATGAGTTTGAGCAGGTTCTGGGAACTGGTGATGTACAGGGAGGCCTGGTGTGTTGCAGTCCATGGGGTCACAAAGACTCAGGCACTACTGAGCGATTGAACTGAAATGAACTGAACCTTTTTCCATTTTAGTATTTTTCTCGTCCTCAAACTTTTTTTTTACAGAACTTTCCCCCTCTGTTCTACATGTTCCTGAATTTGTTTTTGAATTTAAAATTTTTTGTGCATTGTAGACACTACATACAACAGTGATATTCAGCCATTGATTAAAGTTTTCATTTAATATATCTTTTCTAAGCTCTATTTGGTCATTTTATAACATTATTTATATTGTCAGTTTTTCCTTTTTAATATTTATTTTATGATTTTTTATGTTTGAATAGTTTATATTTCATATTTTAAAATATATTTAAAACATATTAGAATTAACCTCTTTGATACAATCTCCTTTGTGGAGGAGGTTTTAGTTATTTTACTTACTGCTGTATTTTCAGAGCATAGTGGGGTACCAAAGAGAAGCCAGTCAGTCTTTGTTGGATAAATTAATGATAAAATACTGCCTTGATTTAGGCATCTACATCTTTTTCTTGGGTCCCCTAAACATTATGTCATTGATAACCAGATTTCAAGACCAACCGTGTATAACAAATGCCCCCATGGAATATCTACATTCAGTGTTCTTTTTTCCTGTTCATGGTGTGTTAGTTGAACAGTCATGTCCAACTCTTTGTGACCCCATGGACTATAGCCCACCAGGCTCCTTTGTCCATGGAATTCTTCAGGCAAGAATACTGGAGTGGGCTGCCATTCCCTTCTCCAGGGGGTCTTCCCAACCCAGAGATTGAACCTGGGTCTCCTGCATTTGAGGCAGATGCTTTACCATCTGAGCCACCAGGATAGTTCTTCCCATTTATAGTAAGGCTGTATTTTGGGAATGTGGGAAAAGTGGTGAAATGTACCAAGCTTATTTTTTTATTGTCATACTGGGATTTTGTTCATTGTTGTTCATTGGCTCAGGCATGTCAATCATGCCATAAACTGCAGCACACCAGGCTTCCCTGTCCTTCACCACTTCACAGAGTTTGCTCAAACTCATTTTCATTGAGTCCAACCATATTAATATATTTTAAATAATGTTTCTAGTGCTTTCAGTTCAGTTCAGTCATTCATTCGTGTCTGACTCTTTGTGACCCCATGAATCGCAGCACGCCAGGCCTCTCTGTCCATCACCAACACCTGGAGTTCACTCAGACTCACGTCCATCGAGTCAGTGATGTCATCCAGCCATCTCATCCTCTGTTGTCCCCTTCTCCTCTTGCTCCCAATCCCTCCCAGCATCAGAGACTTTTCCAATGAGTCAACTCTTCGCATGAGGTGGCCAAAGTACTGGAGTTTCAGCGTTAGCATCATTCCTTCCAAAGAAATCCCAGGGCTGATCTCCTTCAGAATGGACTCGTTGGATCTCCTTGCAATCCAAGGGACTCTCAAGAGTCTTTTCCAACACCACAGTTCAAAAGCATCAATTCTTTGGCACTCAGCCTTCTTCACAGTCCAACTCTCACATCCATACATGATCACAGGAAAAACCATAGCCTTGACTAGAAGAACCTTTGTTGGCAAAGTAATGTCTCTGCTTTTAAATATGCTATCTAGGTTGGTCATAACTTTGCTTCCAAGGAGTAAGCATCTTTTAATTTCATGGCTGCAGTCACCATCTGCAGTGATTTTGGAGCCCCCCAAAATAAAGTCTGACACAGTTTCCACTGTTTCCCCATCTATTTCCCATGAAGTGATGAGACCAGATGTCATGATCTTAGTTTTCTGAATGTTGAGCTTTAAGCCAACTTTTTCACTCTCCTCTTTCACTTTTATCAAGAAGCTTTTTAGTTCCTCTTCACTTTCTGCCATAAAGGTGGTGTCATCTGCATATCTGAGGTTATTGATATTTCTGCTGGCAATCTTGATTCCAGCTTGTGCTTCTTCCAGCCCAGCGTTTCTCATGATGTACTCTGCATATAAGTTAAATAAGCAGGGTGACAATATACAGCCTTGACGTATTCCTTTTCCTATTTGGAACCAGTCTGTTGTTCCATGTCCAATTCTAACTGTTGCTTCCTGACCTGCATATAGGTTTCCAAAGAGGCAGGTCAGGTGGTCTGATATTCCCATCTCTTTCAGAATTTCCCACAGTTTATTGTGATCCACAGAGTCAAAGGCTTTGGCATAGTCAATAAAGCAGAAATAGATGTTTTTCTGGAACTCTCTTGCTTTTTCAATGATCCAGCGGATGTTGGCAATTTGATCTCTGGTTCCTCTGCCTTTTCTAAAACCAGCTTGAACATCTGGAAGTTCACGGTTCACATATTGCTGAAGCCTGGCTTGGAGAATTTTGAGCATTACTTTACTAGTGTGTGAGATGAGTGCAATTGTGTGGTAGTTTGAGCATCCTTTGGCATTGCCTTTCTTTGGGATTGGAATGAAAAGTGACCTTTTCCAGTCCTGTGGCCACTGCTGAGTTTTCCAAATTTGCTGGCATATTGAGTGCAGCACTTTCACAGCATCATCTTTTCTAGTGCTTTAGCATACATTAAAACATTTGTTTCAATGGCAGACTCAGTTATGTTATTTCGTCTTCAGTTCTCCCCAAAAAGGAAAGTGTGTTTGAGTTCTTTGATCCTGGAGGGAAATATAGAAATTGTTATTCTTCTTCACTGTAATCTCTTAAATAACTCCAAAGTTTAAGGGAAAAAAGTGATTTAAATGATAAAAATGAAAAAAAGAGATGCCATTTTAAATGGGGTAGTTCATTCCAAAGTTTACTGTTACTAAAATATAGTTCCTTCTTATTATTTAGATTAATAACGGGCATCGTATTTGTTGTGCTTGAAATATTAAACAAGTGGGAAATTGCAAATGTTTCAAAAGAAAAAGCATCCACCATGAAAGCTTTTTTTACTCTCTTCTAGAAATAGTACAGAGACTGTCTTAAGGGACAATTTGATAGACTTTATTTTTTATGGAAATAATAAATATGATTGAAGCTAAGTGAAAGTGAAGTCACTCAGTCGTGTCTGACTCTTTGCGACCCCAGGGACTGTAGTCTATCAGGCTCCTCCATCATGGGATTTTCCAGGCAAGAGTACTGGAGTGGGTTGCCATTTCATTCTCCAGGGGGTCTTCCTGACCCAGGAATCAAACCCGGGTCTCCCACATTGCAGGCAGACACTTTACTGTCTGAGCCACCAGGGATGATTGAAGATACGTTTCTTATAATCTCTCTTATAGCTCTCTGATTGCTATTGCTCTTTATGTTTTAATGTTAACATTCTTTTACTTCTCATACCCCCAACCCTTCTTTATTTTTGACACATTTTATATACAGAGACATGGAAGTTTGTGTTTTATTTATTGGATTTTTGTAATTTTTAAATTTTATTTTTAAGGCCTAAGGTATTAATTTAGCTTTAATTGAAGTATAGTTGATTTACAATGTTTTCTAGTGTACAGCAAAGTGATTCAGTTTTATATCTGTATCTATATGTATTTTTTCTTGTTCATATCCATTTCTGTTATAGGTTATTAAAAGATATTGAATACAGGTCACTGTGCTACATAGTTGGACCCTTTTGTTTATATATTCTTTATACTTTATATATAGGAGTTTGTATCTGTCAATCCCAAGTGACTAATTTATCTCCTCCCCACCCCATTTCTCCTTTGGTAATCATAAATTTATTTCCTGTGTCTGTGAGTCTGTTTCTGTTTTATAAATAAGTTTATTTGTATTATTTTTTAAAATTCCACATTTAAGTTCAACTATGATATTTGTCTTTCTCTGACTCACTTCACTTAGTATAACAATCTCTAGGTCCATCCATTGCTGCAAAGGGCATTTATTTCATTGTTGTATTGAGTAGTATTCCATTGTTAAATATACTGTATCTTTGTTGTATGAGTAGTATTCCATTGTGTAAATATACTATATCTTTGCTTTTAATTTTAGTTTTGTTGGAGTATACTTTACAATGCTGTGTTAGTTTCAGGTATATAGCAAAGTGACTCAGTTATAAATATACATATTTTCTTTCTTCTTTAGATTCCTTTTTTAATGGAGTATACTTGCTTTATACTGCTGTGTCCATTTTTGCTGTACAGAAATATGAATCAGGCATGTGTATACATATATGCCCACTTTTTTGGATTTCCTTTCCTCTTAGGTCACCACAGAGTACCAGGTAGAGTTCTCTGTGCTGTAACAGTAGGTTTTTATTAGTTATCTATTTTATACAAAATAGTGTGTATATGTCAGTCCCAATCTCCCAATTCACCCCATCCTCCTGGAAGTCTATGTTTTAAAATGAGACTAGTTGTCTTTTTACCTGCTTGGAACAAAGTTAACAGTTTCATTATAAGACACTATGCAACATAAAATGCACATTGCCTGAATTATTAAACATCCAGTTTTCTTAAATTTATGGAATTTTTATATTTTGACAAACTATGAATGCAGTATTATAACACATTTGACAACAAATTTATTTGCCTAGCATAAAAAACTGATGTCTATGATAGAAGTATCCAGTTTCTTGACATTGATTATATCATTTATTTATACAATTAAATTAACATTCCATGAAGTAGGATTACAGTAAGTATTTCATTAGTTTAGAGATTATTGATTGAGCAACTGCTATATCCAAGGTACAGCATTGTAAGAAATAAATAAGTGAAAAAGTATGGTTTTTTGTCCTTACTGAGTAAAGTGAACGTGAACATTTTAAGTTGTGGCTTCCTAAACATAAAAAAGGCTATAAACACTTTAAAACAGCTTTAATGTATAGCAGTGAAGTTTTATTTATTTTCAGTATATATTTGGTTATCCTTAATTTTTAGATCCTTACTATTATATGCAAACTGATTTCTGCTATAAATGTCTTCTGACTTTCCTTTCCTTGCCCCTTAGACAGGAAACATTTTTCATCTCTAAATTTCTGTAACATGTCGTCATGTCACTTATTTCACTTTATATTTTATTTTTCTGTATACTTATTTAATTTCCCTAGTAGCTTTTGAATATCTTAAAGTCAGAATCCGTTCTCAGTCCTTGTCATCATGATTTATTGATAGTGTCTTCCAACACTGAGAAAATAAAAAAAGTCCAATTAACATATCTTGTGCATTTTCCTTTATATGTAGAGGATTACGATTGCTCTTTAAGTTAAATAGTAAAAGTTAGCTTATTAAAATTTTTATCACCAGAAAAATTGTGGAAGTTAGCAATTCTGATATCACTCAATACCAACTCTCAGTCCAGTAATATGTATGCTTATGAAAATAAGAAAAAAGTTATTATTAATAGAGAACTATAATTTATTGTTTCTGTATTCAGTAAGATAATTAGGATAATATCCCAGGGAAATTTTAAAAATAATTACAGTATGTATATTTACAAAACTCCTTTTATTCACTGAATGATTTTTTGAGATAAGAAAAGAAGACTTGCTTAGGAAAGGAAAGCCATTTGAGACAACCCAAATTGAATCTTGGTAACGAGACAACACTGATATCTTATTTTGATGAAGTAGCTTTTAAAAACATGTTTTTTCTGGTTAATTAATGCCTAAATAAAAATGCTACTTTTATTGCGCTTTCAAAAGACACTGAAAGTTAATACTTTTACAATAATTCAATTTGTAAGATCTATGGATAGACTACAAATAAAATAAATTCTAGATATCTTTAGGAATTTGGAGTATGATCAACATATTCACAATTGTGAAGTAATTTAATGTAAATAACACTTATTTATATTCTCAAAACTTGACACTTAAAAAAAGCTTATACTTAAACCCTCGCTAAAGTGTATTTTATCAAATTGTCAATCTCATTCTTACAGTGTCATTATTTCATCTAAAACGTCCTCCTTCTAGCCATAAAATAAAATTTAAAACCAGAGGGTGTACTTTGTATTGGCATATTCAAGTTGCCTAATATTTGTCAGACACGACTGAGCAACTGAACTGAACTGAATATTTGTCAGGTTTAAGAAATATTATACAAACATTTTGATTCTGCTTTAAACTATTTGTCATTGCAAAAATGATTTTTTTTCCCTCTGATTATTGGAAGGTATTTTCCATTAGTGTAGTGAACAAGCTTTCTAAAATACTCATTAGGAGGAGGAAAAATTTACATGTTGCTGTTAATAGACCTATTCTTCAAAATGCCAGAGAAAGTTGTGTTATCTGATGAACATTTTATTAAAAAGTGGAGTGAAACAGTAATATCCTGGATTCACAGTTTCTTAGTTTTCCCACTAAGATCCCAGGGGAAAGTACTTAACTATATAACCCTTATTTCTATGAGCCCTTACTTGGTTTTTTACTTACTGAGTCATATGCATTTTGCTCGAAAGTGTTTTAACTCTTGAGTGTCACAACATTGTATCAGATTAGGCTGAATTTAGAATTTTGGTGTATACTACACATGGTTATGGGAAAGGTTCAAGGGCTGAATATTGAAATAAGGAACCAAGCACATACCTGTGTCTCTTATGTCTTCTGTGTTGGCAGGCAGGTTCTTTACCCCTAGCACAAGCTGGGAAGCCCTTGTAAGGTTGATACTTAAGAAATAGATAAAAACTATATAAAAAATATTTTTTATAAAAAAAATTAAATGTAGTTCAAAAAGACTAAAATATTAATTTGGTAATTAAAGGTACATTTCAATTTAATAAAACTAAAATTTGTTGTCTACAACAGAACACTATGAATTGGCATAATATCCTCTCAAATTAGCTTATGTAGTTAACACATTATTGATACTAGTGAGAAAGTAGGAACTAGGTGGGTTTTTTTTTGCCTTTACTATTTCTTTTTGATCCCTTGATATCAGATCAGATCAGATCAGTCGCTCAGTCATGTCCGACTCTTTGCGACCCCGTGAATCGCAGCACGCCAGGCCTCCCTGTCCATCACCAACTCCTGGAGTTCACCCAGACTCACATCCATCGAGTCAGTGATGCCATCCAGCCATCTCATCCTCTGTCGTCCCCTTCTCCTCCTGCCCCCAATCCCTCCCAGCATCAGAGTCTTTTCCAATAAGTCAACTCTTCGCATGAGGTGGCCAAAGTACTGGAGTTTCAGCTTTAGCATCATTCCTTCCAAAGAGATCCCAGGGCTGATCTCCTTCAGAATGGACTCGTTGGATCTCCTTGCAGAGCAAGGGACTCTCAAGAGTCTTCTCCAACACCATAGTTCCACTTATTTACTTTCAAAGATGAATTAAAGAATTGGTAATGCCTGATTTGGAAAGAAGTTCAGAACCAGACATATCAGCTTTATGATAAATTTCATGGTGGCCTTTACCCGGGAATTCTCTCCCTGTTATTTTAGTTTATTGAAAAACAAATATGGTTGACCCTTGAACAACATGGTTTTGAACTGCATCGGTCCACTTTATATGGTTTTTTTTTTCAATAAAAAAAGTAGAAGTAGCAGAGCACTATGCTATCCAAAGTTGGCTGAATTCTCTAATGTGGAGGGTCAACTGTAAAGTTTTTGAGTGCACAGAGGGTGGGAGTACCTAATCCTTTGTTAGAGTCAGTTGAATACATATTTCTGTTTAGAATATCATCTGTAAGCACATAGCTGCCAAATTCTCTTATCTTCCAGAACCCAGCCCATGTGGCAAGTGAATAAGATTGAGAACAATGGAAAATTGATCAGAAAGAACAGAATTTTGCACCAAAAAACCCTATTCTGATTTATTCTAATTCTACTGATAATTCTGAATTTTATACATTATTCTGTATAATGAAATATAACTACTGATTTGGATTATGTAGACAATGTCAACTTATCTCCTTTCTCAAGTTTTTCTTCATACATTAATTATTTTAGATATAATTAATTTTGTTGATATATAATTAACATATAACATTATACTAGTTTCATATGTAAAACAGAGTGATTCAATATTTGTATATATTGTAAAATAATAACCACAATAAGTCTAGCTAACATCCATCAACACAGTTACAAGTTTTTTTCTTGTGATGAGAACTTTTAAGATTTACTCTCTTGGCAACTTTCAAATATACAATACAGTATTATTAACTATAGTCACCATGCTGTTCACTAAATCCCATGACTCTTTTATAGCTGGAAGTCTGTATCTTCTGACCACCTTCATCCATTTCACCCACTTCCTATTCACTTCTGTTGTTGCTAAGTCACTTCAGTCGTGTCTGACTCTGTGTGACCCCATAGACAGCAGCCCACCAGACTCCCCTGACCCTGGGATTCTCCAGGCAAGAACACTGGAATGGGTTGCTATTTCCTTCTCCAATGCATGAAAGTGAAAAGTGAAAGGGAAGTCGCTCAGTCGTGTCCGACTCTTCGCGACCCCATGGACTGCAGCCCACCAGGCTCTTCTGTCCGTGGGATTTTTCCAGGCAAGTCTCTGAGTACCACCAATCTGTTCTCCATATGTATTAACTTAATTTTCTTTTTTTAAAACTTAGATTCTACTTATAAGTGAGCTCATAGGATGTTTGTCTTTCTCTATCTGACTTATATCAGCATAACGCCTCATGGTATATCCAGTTTATTGTAAATGGTAAGAATTTTTTTTTTTTTTTTTTATGATTTGAATAGCATTCCATTGTATATACAGATGGTCCCTGAATAATGTTGCGATTCCCTGTTTTTAAAGTTTATGATGGTGCTAAAGCAATACAAGTTTAGTAGAAACTATATTAATTCAAATTTGAATTTTGATCTTTTCTGAGCTAGTGATATGTATTATGATACTCTTGATACTGGGAAGCAGCTATAAGCTGCAGTTCTCAGTCAGCCTTGTGATGGACCACAAGGGTAAATAACTGATACATGTACAACCATTCACTACCCACACAACCATTTTATTTTTCACTTTCAGTACAATATTCAATATGTTACGGGAGATATTCAATCTTTTATTATAAAATATATTTGTGTTAGATAATCTTCCCCAACTGAAGGCTAACGTAAGTGTTCTGAGCATATTTACGGGAGAAGACTCTTGAGAGTCCCTTGCTCTGCAAGGAGATCCAACCAGTCCATTCTGAAGGAGATCAGTTTTCATTGGTGTTCATTGAAGGATTGATGCTAAGGCTGAAACTCCAATACTTTGGCCACCTCATGTGAAGAGTTGACTCATTGGAAAAGACTCTGATGCTGGGAGGGATTGGGGGCAAGAGGAGAAGGGGACGACAGAGGATGAGATGGCTGGATGGCATCACTGACTCGATGGACATGGGTTTGAGTGAACTCCAGGAGTTGGTGATGGACAGGGAGGCCTGGCGTGCTGCGATTCATGGGGTCGTGAAGAGTCGGACACGACTGAGCGACTGAACTGAACTGAACTGAAACTATGATGTTCAGTAGAGTAAGGGTATTAAATGAATTTTGACTTAAAACATTTTGATATACAATGGATTTATTGCAATGAAACTCCATTGTAAGTTGTGGGATATCTGTATTACCATGTTTTCTTCAGCTATTCTTTCATCAGTAGATACCTAGGTTGAGTCCACATCTTGGCTATTGTAAATAGTGCTGCAGTGAGCATGGTGAGGCGTCTATGTTTCCGAGTTAGTGTTTTTGTTTCCTTTGGGTAAATACACAGAAGTGGAATTGCTGAATCATATTATAGTTCTATTTTTAATTTTATGAGAAACGATATAATTTTTCATAGTAGCTGCAACCAATTTACATTCTCAGCAGCAGTGTACAAGTGTTACCTTTTTTTCACATTTTTGCCAACCATTTGCCAAGTTTTAAATTATTTTGTTTATAGCTTTTTCCTATTGAGTTATGTGAGTTCCTTATATATTTTGGATATTAACGCCTTATCAGATGTGTGTTTTGTGAATATTTTTTTCTCATCTCATAGGTTGTCTTTTTATTCTGTTGATTGTTTCTTTTGTTGTACAGAGATTTGATGTGGTTCCCTGAGTATATGTTTGCTCATGTTGCCTGTGCTTTTAGTCTCATGTCAAAAAAATCATTTCTAAGACATTTGTCATGGAGCTTATTCATCAAGAAATGCAACACTGATTTATGATAAATTTTTTTTAGTGAACTAGGAGCAGAAGAGAACTTTCTCAGTCTGATAGGGGCTCTATGAAAAATCCACAGTAACTATCATACTTAAAGGTAGATAATGCATGCTTATACTCTGACATGGGTAATGCCACTGTGAGTCACGATTTTACTAGAATCCTAGCTAGTATAATAAGGCAAGAATATTGTATAAAAGACATACAAATGGGAAAAATGGAGTAAAATTGTCTTAAATCACAAAAATTACTATAGCTAAGAAGTAATTATAAAAAGATTGAAATATACAAGGTCAATATAAAGTGGTAGTTCTTTATTCTAGAAATTAGCAATTAGAAATTAAATTTTAAAAAAAGCATTTACAGTAACATCCAAAAAGTATAAAAGACCTAAAGCCAAACTTGTATAATGAAAGCTAAAGAATGCTGCTGAGAGAAATTTTATAGACCTAAATAAATTGAGTGATATACCATGTTCATAATGCAATATGGTTAAAATACCTATTCTTCCTAAATTGGTGTAAAGATTCAGCACAGTTCCAGTCAAAACCACCACAGCTATCTTTGCTGAAATTGTCAAGTTGATTCTAAATTCAAATGAAAATAGAAAGGGGTTTGAATAGCTAAGACAATTTGAAGAACAAAGTTGGAAGATTTATGTATCAATATGTGACTGCTTGGGCTTGCTGGGTGGCTCGGGGGTAAAAAAAAAATCTGCCAGCCAATGCGGAGACTCGGGTTCAATCCCTGGGTTCGGAAGATCTACAGGAGGAGGAAAATGGCAACCCACTCTCCTATTCTTGCTTGAGAAATTCCATGGACAGAGGAGCCTGGCAGGCTACAGTCCAAAGGGTTGCAAAGAGGCAGACATGGCTGAGCGATTAAGCACACACATGTGTGACTGGTTAAATTATGGTGTGATCATACAATGTAATAGTTAGCAATTGAAAGGAGTTAAGTACTCAACATATTTTTAAAAATGGATGAGTCACAAAAACAATAGTAAGTTAAAGAAGCCTGACACAAATGATTACTGTATCATTCCATTTATCTGAAACTTAGAAAGCAGATATCTAATCTATAGTGACAAAAACAAGTTATTAGGTTCTCGGGGTGAATATTGGCTAGGAAGCACAATAATAAAAGTCTAAATCGATGGAAGTGTAGTTTATATGGATTGTGGTGGTGTTTACGCAGGCATAAACATTTGCCCAAACTCACCTAAATTTCTACTTAACATGGTGCATTTTATTCTATGTAAATTATGATCAAAGTTGATTTTTTAAAATAATATATTTAAACAACAGGTAAAAATGCTTAGTATTGATATGTATTGAGCACCTGTTATATAAGCTATTGCTCTTCTATCAGTTTTATGTGTATTAACTCATTTATTATTCTCAAAACATTCTGATAATATATAGGTATTATTATTGTTTTATATGCAGTATAAGTCCAGAGGAGTTGTTACATTACAGTTTATTTTTAGCTGCCAAATTAAAAGTTGGAACCTTCAATGTCATAAAAAACACTTTATTTCATGAGGATAGTAGAAATGTCAGTGAAATATAAAGCAGTTCTTTCACTAACTTCTTCTAATTTTGAGCTAATCACTAACATTTTCCTATCTTTAATCAAGGTCCCATGCACTTATAAAATTCTCCCATTTCATGGCTCTAACTCTTGGAATATTTATAAGTATTTAATAATACAGTGCTGTAAGTGAATTCCTGTAGCAAGTACAAGTGTTATGGTGTCCAGGGGGGAAAAACACTACTCATAAAAAATATTCAAAATAGATAAAATCACTAGGCATTTCTCAGTCTTTGCTGTCTGTTAATGTCTGTGAAGATGCTTTGCTTTAGGAGAAAAATTTAGAAACAGAAGATTAAAAAAAAGAAGCTTATTCAGAACATTTTTTTTTTTTTTAAGTTGCTTTGGTTCTAGGTCTATAAATCAATATAAGCAAGCTTATTCAAGAAAGGATATTGAATGGAATGGTCCAGGATTATGCCACATAATCTAAGGAAATACTAATTATTAGAATTTCTGAAAGGTGAAATCTAGACCAGGTTTTCAATCTCAACTCAGGATCCCCTAGGGCTCTGCTGTTAATCTCAAATTCAAGTCTGTAAATCACCCAGTTCAATTATTGAGTGCTGATTTGATTGACCCATCTTGAATTATATGTCCCTCTATATTCTGTTATTTCTGACTAGAAGGCCATGTTCCCTTTATAAAAGAAGAAAAGACCTGCTATTTACAGGATACCTCCATAGTTGGAGTGAACAGTTCTCAGAGAAAACTGCTGCATTATACACCCCTGTGTAATCTACGTTAGGATTACACATGGGGAACCATCAACATTCTTTTCCTTTTCACTCTCATGTGATAAAACAGGTTACAAACAAAGCAAAATACTTTACCCACTCCATTGAAACTCCTCTTATCAAGAGATGGAGCATTGTTGAATCTGTGCTGGCCTTGGACTTGTTTTGGCCAAAGACATTGGAAGTGAGACTGTGTCAGTTCTGAGGCCTCAAGAAGGTTGGCACTTCTGTTCTTTTTCTGAACTCTCTGTCCAGGCCACCCTGCTGGATGCTGAAGACACATTATCCTGACAACCCTGTTGTTCAGCCTATAGCCAATAACTGCAGTGAGAAAGAGGCTTTCCTAGAGCACCAGTTCCCAGCCAACATACTAGCTGTCCCCAGATACAAAACAAGGCCAGCCAAGATCAGCTGAGTGTTTCCCAGTTCAGTAGAACCCTCACACTGGCCCATAGATTTACAAGCAATAATTAATGCTCGTTGTTTTAAATCACTGAGTTTTGGGGAGTGTCTTTTGAGACAATAGCTAAAGGGCATAACCTAGTCAACAACTATTTCCCCTCAATTTTTATACATTTATTTCCTGAAGTCTAGCAATAATGATTTTTCCATTTGGTGCTACAATGACTCCTTAATTATAACAATGCAAAGTATCTACATTTCCTCAGGATTATTTTATAGTATTCTGTTTGAAGATAAACAGTGGAAATATTTGCTAGTATTTTGTAAAATTTTATGACCATTGCAAATATTTTCACAAACCTTTCACTTTGAAATTGATTATGAGGTTCAGTTTATCACATAGTAAGTATCACACATCATCAAGTAAGCTTGTCATATTTGAACATTTTAAGTTGTTTAAGCCTTTGTCTTTATTAGTTAATATATGTTTGTTAACTTATATAAACTAGATGATTTCCTCTAATTATACTTTTGATTCTTTTTAAATTGCTCATACCATAATGTTAGTTGAAAGGAGTAGAATTTAGAACACAATAGTGTAGTTGTTCCAGTAGCTATTAACAGATGGGCAGATTCGAGAAACAGACAGAAAGGAGAGAAAATAGATAGTTACGTGTACACTGCTTAGCACAATGTTTGGTATGTAGTTGTGCCCTCAATAAATATTAATTGGATATTGTTTTATAGAAGTTTGTTATTAATAATTATTGTATGCACTATGGGGAAGTATAGTCTTAAAAAGTAAAACAGTTACTGGACAATTATGGTATTCAACATAATATTTGAAAAGTGTCATGTGGTATCCCTTACTATGATTCATTTTGTTTGCCTGAGCAATCAGCATTGTTAATAAAAGAGGACTCAATCTCAGATACTTTTACCAGCTGCAAAAAGTATATTTTAGTTAAAATATATTTGCTCCAGGATACTTTTCAGTTTAGGATTTGGAAAGGTGGTGGCAAAATTATAGTTGTCAGAATGGTGATTTTCAATAAGTACTGTAATTAGCATGCTGTACTCCCAGAAATTGTGCTTTTTAGCAATGGGCCATGACTCACTTGTATTTGCATATAACCAGTGCATGTTAGAATGTCCACTTATCTTCAGAATCAAAAGAAAGAAAATTTGGTATAAATAGCTCTAGTAATTAAAAGACCTTATCAAACTGTATCTCTTATATGAAATGTTAGTTCTGCGCTCGGCAGAGAACAGTGCTCTGTGATTGTGTATGTGATGTGCTGTTTCACATCTAGCCTGTGCCAGGTTGTGAAAACTGCTGGAGAGCTGCTTCTCTCCCCGGAGAAAAACAGCCCGTGAATTCTCTTGATGCATTTGGTAAATGTGTGTCAGTCCTCCTGAAGCCCCTACCCACACTTGTCCCTGCCTTCAAAAGAGCGCCCCACTTCATCACACACCAGTAGACATCCAGAGAAAACCCTGCCTCGCCATTCTGTGCTGACTGCTCAGGCCCTCCCCCCGACATCATTTGTGCCTCAATGCTTTGCATGTCCTCTCAGCAGCTTGGACTCAGAGGCTTATTACTGTGCAGGAGCTTTCATAGCTGCCTTTGGTTTCCTTTGATTTAGAGGGCTGTGTTCCCGTGCCTTTTTGGATCATGTCTCTCTTGACTGGTTTTGGATCAGCATCTTCTTTCAATGTTGACACATTAGATTTGTTGCACCCAGAAAGTGTTTCCATCTCTAGGTCCAGGAATCAAACTGCCCTTTGAGAGTCTGGCCTCCAGTCTTCTCATGACAAGACACAGAATCACTTCCAAATTATTAGTGGGGATTTCTGTTTTCAGGAATTTATTGTCAGCTTTTCTAAACAAGAGACTCATGCATTTATCAGTCCCACAAATGTACTTATTTTTCTAATATTGGATAAAAAGTCAAGGGAATGTTTTTATTCTCTTCATATGTGTGATTGAAATTTACATGTCATTGATTATTTTCTATGCTTAAATACCCAAATTATTGACTTAATTTTCAAATCCCCTAAAGCACGAACTCCCGTTGTTTATCTTTTATCTCTCTGATTAAAAAAATCAGGTTTTAATCAGTTAAAACCTGATTGAATGAGATGCTGTAAGCACATTTAGCCTTAATTTAATATGATTTCAGAATTTCTATCATATGTGAAACACTAATATTCAACTCAGACTTTCAATAGATATGCCTTATTAAAAAGGAAATTTTTTTCCTTATCAATTTATTGTATACAAATTATCTAAGAGGTAGTGACATTTAGTACAACTAGACAAGGTAATTCCTTATCAGTGTCTTTCAAAATGGAGAAAATCAGTGTCTTGTTGCATCCTTCTGAAGCTGCTCTGCTGCTGCTGCTGCTGAGTTGCTTCAGTCGTGTCTGACTCTGTGCGACCCCATTGATGGCAGCCCACCAGGCTCCACCGTCCCTGGGATTCTCCAGGCAAGAACACTGGAGTGGCTTGCCATTGCCTTCTGCACTTCTGAAGCTGGTTCTTAGTAATTTTTATTTATATTTTAAATATAATGACTCTGAGTGAATCTGGGCATAAAAAGTATGTGCTACTGCATTAATTTTCAGCTTAATTCAGAATATCACATTTGCTAATAGTATACAGTATTGACAATTAGTGTAATATTTAAAGTAGCTCACTGGATAAATGGATCCCCATAGACATTTATCTTGAGGACCTCTGCTTTTTCTAAGAAAAGTTGCTTCTGACTAATGCAGAAGAATGTTTTAAGAATTTGTTTCACCTTCTCTATTTTTTATGCTGTAATTCTAGGTTCTCTGTGTTCTACATCCCTGCTTTCCAACTAATTTGTTGTTTTTCAGTCACTAAGTTGTGTCTGACTCTGTGACCCCATGAACTGCAGCATGCCAGGCTTCCCTGTCCTTCACTATCTCCTGGAGTTTGCTCAGACTCATGTGCATTGAGTTGATTGTGCTATCCAACCATCTAATCCTCTGTCATCCCCTTTTTCTCCTGCTCTCAATCTTTCCCAGCATCAGGGTCTTTTCCAATGAGTCAGTTCTTTGCATCAGGTGACCACAGTATTAGAGCTTCCAACTAATAATGGAGTTTTGATCCTCAGTTGCTGCTTGCCCAGAATTTCTATCATGGCAAAGCTGATTTTTCTATCCTTTTGATATCTAACTGATAGATGTGCTGAATATCATTTACCTTCTTGAATATGGCTCAACAAGTGTGTCCCTGGCTTTAAGTTAAGGGCCCTTTAATATAAGATTATGATGCTTGAAGAAAGAAAGTGGTTTTTCAAAGGCTGCTATTCAGCTCTTGAATCTCTTCTGGGCTCCCAAGTTTTTCTGTTTTCCATTTTTTTTTCATTATATTCAATCTATAATGATTCCTTTTCCTAATTAGCAGGGGAATAGCAAAAAGTCAAATTCCTGAAACCTATAAGATAAAACGCAAAATTTTAAGTCCCTAGGAGAATTCCCTTTAATATATTTTTTTTTCTATTCGCAATTTATATGTACTAAATGACATTGACATCAAGACTGTTAATGGGATCCAGGTATATGGCAAGCTATTTTTTTTCTCTCAAAGCCCTTTAAGATATTTGGTGTGATTAATTTTTTACTGAATGGAAACTTAGAAAATTCATGTGAATTTCATAGATTTCTCTCTCGAATCCTATTCTGTTGGTTCTTTCCTCAAATAGATCTATCACATGTATATGTTGATCAGTACTTAGCTGGAGACTTTAGGTTAACCCTCTGAAGCTCTCCAATGCTCTCTTTGAAGTCCTCTCCTCCCATGTAATGTGATTTTTGGTTGGTTTTGCCTCTCCAGGCTTCCATATTTATCCCTACTTCACAGGGAGATTTGGCAGTCTCTGTGGACCTTGGCCTAGGTTCACTGTCTCTGTACTGTGGTCTATAAATTATCTATAGGTAGTAAAATGGGCAACTATGGCATTTCATGATTTGTTCATGTCTCCTGGGATCACTGACAGATGTGCTTGCTCCCTGAATTTTGAAAGCCATTGTTTCAATTATTCTAACTTTGGCCCTCATCACTCCTCATATGGAGTAGAAGTATAAGTCCTCATGTTTATACTTGGATTTTATAATTGGGTCTTAATGGAAAACCAACAAGAATCCTAATCCATTATAGGTATTTCCAGCACCATTGGATCTTCAAGATCATTTGGAGCCAAGATCATTTGGCTCCCCTTATAGCTTGGTTGGTAAAGAATCTGCCTGGAATGCAGGAGACCCCAATTCGATTCCTGGGTTGGGAAGATCAGCTGGAGAAGGGATAGGCTACCCACTCCAATATTCTTGGGCTTCCCTTGAGGCTCAGCTGATTAAGAATCTGCCTGCAATGTGGGAAACTTGGGTTTGAAAGATACCCTGGAGAAGGGAAAGGGTACCCACTCCAGGATTCTGGTCTGGAGAAGTCCATGGGGTTGCAAAGACTCAGACACAATTCAGTGACTTCACTTTCACTTTCATAGGGTAGCTTGCACCACAGCCTAGACTTTTTGTAAAACTTATTATTATTCTCTGTTCCATTCAAAATGGGCATTTTTGTGGGTCATTCTATGTGAGTACTCAGTTGCTCTGTGGTGTCTGACACTTTGTGGCCCCATGGACCGTAGCCCGCCAGGCTCCTCTGTCCTTGGAATTGCCAGGCAAGAACACTGGAGTGGGGTGCCATTTCCTTCTCCAGGGAATCTTCCCCACCCAGGGATCAAACCTGTATCTCTTGTGTCTCCTGCATTTGCAGGCAGATTCTTTACCACTGCACCCCCTGGGAAGCCTGGGTCATCCTATAAATGAGACAAAAAAAACACTCCCATATGCAGTATTCTTACTTCAGAAACGCATTCAAGCCCATCAGTGCTTTGTCACTTTCATAGTAGTGGGAGGCATACATTCAATGATTTTCTCTTTCTTCATTAGCGCTATTCTGGCATTCTGCAGTCAAGTAGGTCTATAAATACATTGTTGATATGTCTATATGTCAGGCCCTTGAGTCTTCAGAGTGTTTAATCTCAGACTGTCTACAATGGAAACACTAGCATATAAGTCACTTGACACTTGCATTTTCTGCATACAATTAGCATTATATTATCAATATAATATTATAACCTAATGTTATAAGGAACATCCAGTCAATGAAGGTCCCTATAGACTTATATGATAGAAAACTTGAAAGTTAATAAAGCTTCATGAACCAAAAAGTTAATTTTTACTATTGTCTTTGATTGAAAAAACAAACTGATTTTGATCCTTTCCATTGGGTATAGAAAAAAGCATTTGCTCAATAAATAGCTGTATATCAAAAAGTATCTAGTTCCCTTTTTTATATGTATTTTAAGATTTTTATTTATTTAGCTGCATCTGATCTTACTTGCAAAAAGTGTCTTCATTGCGTCATGAGAGATCTTTTTTTGTGGTGCACAGACTTGCACGGATTTAGTTGCTCCTTGGCATGTGAGAGCTTAGTTCAATCCTTAGACCAGGGATTGAACCCACGTCCCTGCATTGCAAGGTGAATTCTTAACCACTGGCCCACCAGGGAAGTCCTTTCCTTTCTTAGTACACAGTTACCATAATTATCTGCCCATCATAATAACCATAGCTGTCTTGCCTTGGATAGTCTAGTATTACTACATGCTTCCAAATGTTCCAGAATTTCACCAATACCCACTAATATCAGCGAGTCCAATTTCAAGGCAGCAATCGTATTTTTGTATTTGTTTGTTCTTTGGATCTTGGCCATAACTTGATTTTTCTAAACAAACTTTTTATCTTTGAGTAATTTTTGATTTAAATAAATCTTGCAAAGAGATCTTCTTGATAGCCTTCATTCAGTTTCTGGCATTGTTAGATTAGTGTGGTACATTTTTCAAAATTAAAAATGTGGTTTTGGTACATTACTGTTAGATTTCAGGATGTATTTGGATTTCCTTAGTCTTTCTATTGATGTCCTCTTCCTGGTGCAGGATCCTGCCTATGTGACCACATTGTAGTTGTCATGTATTCTTGGTATCTATTGTTCTGTGACCGCTTCTCAGTCTTTCCTTGTTTTTCATGACCTTGCTAATTTGAGGAGTGCTGCCTAGGGGTCCCTTAGAAGTGTCCTCCAGTCTGGGGTTGTCTGATGTTTGACCAATGATTCGACTGGGAGGTGAGACTCTCTTTTTATCACATCAGAGGAACATGGTATCCACATGAGATAATGGTGATGTTAGCCTTCATCACCTGGTTAAGGTACTCTTAGCTAGGTTTCTCCACTCTAGCTAGGTTTCTCTTCTTTTGCTTTTACCTATTTTTTGGAAGCAAGTCGCTAAGTCCAGCTCACCCATAGTGCGGGGAGAGTTCAAGTACTTCCTGGATAGAGGAGTATCTTTATGTATTATTTGTAATTCTATAAGAATGATTTGTCTTTTCTCCCCCATTTATTTAGCTATCTAATCATCAGTATATTTACTTTATACTTTGAGTTTAAGTCTAATGCCACACATAACTTTATTTTAAAACAATGTTGCATGTATAATAATATATACATGTTGAGGGTTTTCCATGGGGAAAAACCCATGGGGAAAAACCCATGGGGTTTTCCAGCTGGTGCAGTGGTAAATTATTGCTTGCCAAGGCAGGAGACGCACACTATGCAGGTACGATCCCTGGGTCAGGAAGATCCCCTGGAGGAGGAAATGGCAATCCACTCCAATATTCTTGCCTGGAAAATTCCACAGACAGAGGAGACTGGTGAGCTGCAGTCCATGGAGTCTCAAAGAATGGGCCACGACTGAGCACAGACGTGTGTCCATACTGCTTATCTCTGACCTGTCCATGGTCTAGTCTCTCTGGGTTCTTTGAAATTAGACAGCTCTTCAGTTACCATGTTGCCTGTGCACATCAGAGTCTTTGATATGGCTTGAAGTGTAGTTCTGTGCCCGAGTTTCCATCTCTATAGACTTGCCATACAGGCATTGCCTTGGAATTTTTAAAAACATAAGTTGAAATTGTATTTCTTGGTGAAACCTGGAGAACATCATCCCTTTTATGGAGTTGGGAAGTCTCCCTTTCTCTCCTTGTGCTTCTGCTTCTTTGAAGAAAAGCTGTCAATCAATATTAATTAGCTTTCCCCACAAACGCATTTTAGTGTCCATTGTTGCCTAATCATGTCATTCTTTTAATTGTGTGGACTTCAAGTTTTACTTTCTGGACTCCACTTTGCAGCTACTACTGGATCACTGTGTGCTAAGTCGCTTCAGTCATGTCTGACCCTTTGTGACCCTATGGACTGTAGCCCGCCAGACTCCTCTGTCCATGGGATTCTCCAGGTAAGAATAGTGGAGTGGGTTGTCATGCCTTTCTCCAGGGGATCTTCCCAACCCAGGGACTGAACCCGCATCTTTTACCTCTCCTTCACTGTATCACCAGGGAGAACCTATTTTGTTTAACTGTTTCTAAATGTTCCAAACATAGGAATGAGCGCCCTGAACTCTTGAATAAAAAAGTAAAGGTAGTTTGATACACCTCTAAGCAGCCAGAGATAGAGGTAGGTGCCTGCATGAAGGCATTATTTCATTTTGCTGGTTTCTGATGTATTATTTGGAAATAATTACCCATATAATTTATGAAAGTGAAAAGAAATACCATTGTTTAATGGTGATAGCTCTCAATTAGAGGATACACTCACTTAGATACATAGAAAAGTTCAAAACTTCCAACTTTTAGATTATCCTGTACAGGCTTTAATCTCTTTGGTTTATGATTTTCTATCTCTGCAAGCAGAAATTTCTCTGGCTTTGACTGCATTTTGCTGAATTTGAGCTGAAAATATTGCTTCGGTGTTCTATTTGTCATTCCTTTCAATTCATTTCTTAGCATAGTTTTTCTTCCCCAAAAGTGGAACTTTGAGTGAATAGCACTTCGGATTACTTGGTTTGAGCCCATTCGATTTTCTATTTGCCATTCCAGGAGTCTCTTCACTTTGGTGGCATCATTGAGAGCTATGAAAACTAGTGAAAATTATAGTCCTGAAATGAATCTTTCGATTTCTTTCTCTCTCTCTGTTTTTGAGAATTATGTTTTATTTAGTGGGAATTTTTAGGACTTCAAGCCCAAGAGGCAGTATCTCAAGTGACCCTGAGAGAACTTCTCCCAGGAGGCAAGGAGGAAACCAGGTTCTCTCTTAACTTCAACTCCCACCATTAGTCTCTTGTTTTTTGTGTGTATATTTAAGAAACACCTATGAAACAATAAGATGCTTTTATAAGCGTTCATCCTCCAGCTTTGGTTTTGAGGATTTTGTCCCTTTTTAACTTCAGTGTGCTTAAAATGCACATCTTGATGTAATGTATTAAGTCAAGAGACATAACATAATGTGATAATTTAAAAGAAGAACATACAAGCTGCTGAGTTTGATAGCTCTGACATACTAGTCTTGTAGGAAAGTCACTATCTCTTGGACCTCTTTTGTTTATATTACCTTACCAAATTGATTATTTTAGGAATCAAATTAATATATTTTGGAAGATATATTTTAAAATAAATCATAAATTGTGATACTAAGTGTATTTCAATCAGGCTTACTAAGTTGCAACATAAAACAAGGGTACAGACCCAGATTTCATGAACATTTACATATTCTTAAGTTTTATATGTAACTTATTATTATTTATAAGGATCATTACTGTCTATGTGAACTTTAACAAATGTCTCTTTCTATAAATGTCTACTCCCAGTTGTATTGGGAAATGTAAATGTAAAATTGCTGAGGAGGACCAATCGCATGTTGTAATATTTCAGTATGTGGTATCTTTTCATTCCTCTCCCTATTCCCCCTCAACAACTCAAGTAAGGTCCTTAATGCTGAGATCTACTGTCTTAACCCCTCAACTTGTATATAACTCTTGTAATGAATGGCATCGGTTAGCCAAGGATTTTGATGATGGACTGAAAGGCAATAACTTGTTCAAATAAATCCCAAAAGGTACAAAATAGAAAAGGAAGGGTGACTCTCATCAATAGATCACACTGACTCTGAGATTGGAAGTCCACTTCTTTTAATTCTCATTCTAATTAAAGTCCACTTTAAGTTAATTCTCATAGCCTCTTCCTTTCTCTTCTGCTGCTACTACTATTCACTCTTAGGCTCATGAAGTCTCCCACTGGAACTTTATGCCAAGACTTATCTGAAGTGTTCTTGCTGCCAGTCTTTCATTCGATCCTCATTCATGAAAAGTTAATCTTCTCAGGGCAGTTCTTTCATTTGCAGTTCCCTCACCCCTGGACATTTATTGATCCTTTATCCCCAAAAGAAAAAAGTCTAAATAGTTCAGCCTAACATTTGAGAACCTCACAGAATATTCTAGCATCTTTTCCCTTCCATGTGCTTCTCCAGATCCATTCTCCACCCTTCTTCAACTACTCTGCAGCCCTGGTGGATGATCTGCATGAACTACATCAGTGGGAACCCTAGTGAGAAATGGAAAGGAAGGAGAATGAAGCCAGGGAATTTATTCCTCCAGATTCCTCCTTTCTACTGAAAAGTCATCTCTTGAGAGGGATGCCAAATGAGATGCCAAATGGTACTGCCCTTTTGGGGAGTAATTATTATCATTACCAAATTATTATTTTGGGGAATAATAATTGTTATTACCAAATTATCAGATTTGGTCATTATCTCTCTCCACTCCATCTTTCAGGCTAAGGGATGGAAATGATTTTACTGGTGTTGGGATCCTCTCTTATTTTTGTGGTTTCCCTTCATCTTTGCACACACCTTTATAAATATTCTCTGCTTCAAACTCAACTTGCATAACCCAGTTGGAATACACCATGTGTCTCCTGGTTGTTGTACTTCTAAATCGATCTCATGTCATACACTGCATTCTTTAAAGACAGATGATTTATTTATTATTGCCATGGTGATTCACAGCACCCACTTCGGAGTGATAAAGTATTGGGTTTGAATCCCGACTTTACTACTTAGTCCAATGACTTTGATCAAATTATTCAACCTCTCTCAACCTTGATATCCTCATCTATAAAATTGGGATAATAACAGTGGCCACCTCAAAGTGTTATTGTGAGAACTAAAGAAGTATATAAAAGTTCTATCACAGAGCAGATGCTAAAGAAATAGAGTTTTGACCATAAATATCTTTTGAGCACATACACCTCATGCATTTATGCCACCATACCTCTTTTTCCATTTACTGTACTATTTTCCACTTCAATTTATTCATTCTAGACTCAGTTAAAATCCTAGTTCTTCTATTATCTCTTATGTTTTTCAATTCTTATAAAACATGCTTTCTGGAACTTATCTTTGCATTTTCATCTGTATGTCTCCTCTCTCCAGTTGTAGTGCCACCAATCTGATAATAGGGGAAAATGCCTTTCATTTCCTTGTTTCACTCCTAACTAGCTCAGTGTTGAGGATATAGTAGAAACTAAACAAATATTTCTTAGTTATTTAATTTTAATCACTTAATTTCAGTTAATGTAGCCAAATTTTATAAGGCAAATGATTTCATTTCCATTAGGTAGACAAATTGCATAATGCAAGTCTCCAAAATAGATTTTTTATTATTACAGTGCTCATTTCAAAGTAGATACTTACTAAATATGATAATTTAGGTAATTATTATACAGACAAATTTTCCCTAATACTCTCTAAGCACTTCATTAACTACTGTGTAGACATAGTGTATACATGTAATGAGATATTTTATATTAACCATCAAAGGTTAATGATCTAAGCAGGTTAAAAAGCACAAGAAGGAAATAATATTAATGCCAATATTTTCTTAATATTTCATCATCTTAATAGTTTCTTAATATTATATCATCTTTTAAGCATACATGCTTTTATTAATATATCAGCACAATAGTATAGAATAAGTAAGTAATTCACTTCCTCTGATAATAATATAGAAACTTTGTTCTCTGCTATATTTTAAGTTATGCCCATTGTGGAGTAATTATGGCCCATTGAATTAACGTTAAACTAATGAATAGTCCAGTCATAAGAATCAGCTTTAGTTTCTGCTGGTCCAGGTGATTTACCACGCTTTTTGGTGTATTGCCTTTAATTTTGTCCTGCTGCTGCTGCTGCTAAGTCGCTTCAGACGTGTCCGACTCCGTGCGACCCCATAGATGGCAGCCTACCAGGCTCCTCCATCCCTGGGATTATCCAGGCAAGAATACTGGAGTGGGTTGCCATTTCCTTCTCCAACGCATGAAAGTGAAAAGTGAAAGGGAAGTCGCTCAGTCTGTCCAACTCTTCGTGACTAGGAAAATAATTAAATAGAGATGTAATAGCCTGTAGGTGGCGCTCGAGTCCACTGATGGCTATTACGTGCTCAGTCTTGAATCTTTATATTGCAGTTTCAAGGATAGCAGCATAGCTATAGTTAGTGTTGGCTTCTCAGTGTGGTGATGAGGTCCAGTGGTATTGTGGAGTTCGGGCTACTGTGAAAAATCCTCATTAAGCCTGGCCAGGTTCCTGTTAGAATGTGGCAGCTCCCCAAACTTCTGTCCTGTTAGTAGAAATGAAGTAAAGTACAAAGGGAGCACTGAGGATTGAATGTGATGTGTGTATTTCCAAAAGTGAACTTGGTGCTTAGTGTTTCATGGGAGTTAAAAGTTGGTTGTAAACAGTGAGCTGTTTGATTGGAAAAAGTTGAGGAGAGTTTCTTTTGAGACCTTCTTGGAGCACAGCAAGATGAGTCTTACTCATTTTTTTAATGTAACACATTAAGAAAATATTTAAAATTAGGGTATTAATCATCTAGGTCACCCAGGGTAATATTTTTAATCAAAAATGCAAATATGTGAGTTGAACTGTGTATTGAGTAACTATTTATATGTGTAATAACTCAGTGAAGGTAGTTTTATTTGGTTCTTTTCTTGCCGTGAGTCATCTTTTCATACACAGTGTATATATGAAGGGGTGAGAGGTGGCTTGGACCTTCAGGCTACAAATTCTCAGTCAGTCTTCTACCTCCTTTTCAGTTCACAGTGGATGTAAAAAGAGGGCTCTGAGAAATGCTGTTATTCATTTGTATTTCTTCTTTCACCTTTTTCACACAGTCTTTTTTTTTTTCCTAGCTTTTTATTTTGTTTTGTGGTATAGTTGATCAACACACAATGGTGTGATAGTTTCAGGTGAACAGAGCAGGGACTCAGCCATACATATACATGTTTCCATTCTGCCCAAATCCCTCTCCCATTCTGCTGCTGCTACATAACCACATAACACTAAGCAAAGTTCCATGTGCTATGCAATAGGTCCTTGCTGATTATCCATTTTAAATATAGCAGGGGTTCACACATTGTTTACATGATCAGAATCTCTGGAGTTGGAGGGGGGTGGGTACGTGGAGAGCCCTCCTCCCTTCCACTTTCCTAATCCTCCAGTGGAGACATTGCTAGGGAGCTTTGACTCCAAATGCTGAGAAGATTTGCCTGGTCCTGATGAATTGGGAAGATGCACATGTGAATCAAGAGTGTTCCTTCCTGCTTGATACAAGATCTCTTTGGCACATTTTCTTTAGATTTACCTTGTTCCTAGCATTCCTAGTATTCAAAAGGTCAGCAGAACATAGGCCAAAAGAATAGAGTATCTTTTCAGTGTTTTCCCTGAGGTCTAAAGTGGAATTCATTCACAGTCCCTTCTTGGATAGTTCACATCCAGGTAGGAGAGGGGCCTATCCATTACACCATACTACCACCCCCATAAAATATGCAGAGCATTTCAGAGATGCTCAGTCACTCAGTTGTGTCCTACTCCTTGTGACCACATGGACTGTTGCCTGCCAGGCTCCTCTGTCCTTGGAATTTTTCAGGCAAGAGTCCTGGAATGGGTGGCCATTCCCTCTTCCAGAGGATAGAAGATGTTTATTCATTTCTATGTTAATTTAAGCATCAATGCAAGTGATTAACTTGCAAGTGATTAAATTAACATCAATTTAAGTGTTAATGTTTTAATCAACAGAAATCTCTGGTCACTTTGATCCACAGTGATACACAAAGTGTCATACATCATCTGTGTTCACTGTACTGCAGTATAGTGTGTAATTATGCTGTGAGATGCAGTATACCTCCAATTTTGTCTTTTAATGTTGTTGATGGCTACTACATGGATTACATCATCAATAGGTGATGAGACTGTAAACAGTTTGAAAGAAAATATGGGTTTTCAATTTGTGACAATATAGTGGAGTAGAAATCCTCAACAAGCATTTTACTTCAAAATAAATTGAGACATTGAAAAATACTAGTTGTATTTTAAGTATGCCATCAAACTAACTCTGAAAAAATAATCAGAGGCTAAAAACGGAATGTAACCTGGACTTCAGAAAGTTAACCAAGCACAAAATAGCTGGTTATCCTAGGGCAACTATTAATTAATAATGACCCTGAGGACACACTTAAAAATCTTGGAAAGGTTGAGAAAAAAAAATGTAAAAACTAGCCTTCATTCATTGAGAAATCTAAAAGGAAATCTTGCCCAAACCAGGGACCCCAAAAAGCTATATCCTCAGTGAAAGGAAAATCCCACCTACCAATGGAGAGAGGAATGAATATCTGAATCCTAAGTCCTTTCCCCAGTGGGTTTAAGATCAAAATTCACACTGTCTATGAACAAACACCTTTATCTAAAGCTTTGTTTTGGAAGATACTTGATTAAGAGTTCTCCTGAGCATGCAGCAGAAAAAGAACAGCTTCCATCTTAAGGAACACACTTCAATCCCAGCTCACAAACTTCCCCTCAATAAAAGTCTAGCTCAAATTAAAAAAAAAAAAATCACAAATCTTAACACTGCTTAAAGCCAAAGACTAAAGGCTAGCAGAAACAAATAAGAATGAGACTTTCAAATAATTAAGTTATAGGAATTTATAGCCACAGAAGAAAAAACAGCCTTTGAAAAATAAATGTATCAAAAATATTAATGAAGATATTATAAAATTCATTAAGCAGGTTAAAAATAATAAAACTAAAATTTTGAAATGAGATGTAGTAATCAAATAAAATTTTCAGTGGAGAGTTTAAAACTGTAACATATCTCATTCCATGCACAAATCAAGATGGATCATAAACATGAAAGTTAGAATCATTAAGCTTCCAGAAGAAAACAATAGAAGTGTGGATATCTTCATGTCTTTTGAGGTGCTCAAAAATACTTTGACAGGCTGAAAAAAGACACTAACTCAGAAAGAAGATAGATCAAACTGGACTTTTTGGAAATTGAATATTTGCTAACTAAAACACATCATTCAGAAATAAAAATTCAAGTCAGTGACTGTGAGAAATATCTGACAAAGTACTAAGTTCAGAAAATTATTTAAAAAATTTACAATAAATGTCAAGATAAAAATGCTAGTTTTTAAAATGGAAAAAATACATTTTACAAAAAACTATTATTTATAAGAGCCCAAAAGCAGAAACCTCAGAGAAGGCAATGGCACCCCACTCCAGTACTCTTGCCTGGAAAATCCCGTGGACAGAGGAGCTTGGTGGGCTGCAGTCCATGGGGTCACTAAGAGTCAGACATGACTGAATGACTTCACTTTCACTTTTCACTTTCATGCATTGGAGAAGGAAATGGCAACCCACTCCAGTGGTCTTGCCTGGAGAATCTCAGGGTCATGGGAGACTGATGGGCTGCTGTCTATGGGGTGGCACAGAATTGGACACAACTGAAGCAATTTAACAGCAGCAGCAAAGCAGAAACCTATTGCCTAAAGATATGGGAATACCAGAGCGTCTTACCTGTCTCCTGAGAAACCTGTATGCTAGTTAAGAAACAACAGTTAGAACCCTGAATGGAACAACTGATTGGTTCAGGACTGAGAAAGGAGTACTACAGCCCTATCTGCTGTCACCCTGTTTATTTAATGTTACATGGAGCTGAGTTGGATGAGTTACAAGCTGGAATCAAGATAGGTGGGAGAAACATCAACAACCTCATGTGTGTGGATGATACCACTCTAATGGCAGAAAGCAAAGAGGAACTAAAGAACCTCTTGATGAGGGTGAAGGAGGAGAGTGAAGGAGCCAGCTTAAAACCAAATATTAAAAAAATTAAGATCATGGCATCCAGCCCCATTGCTTCATGACAAATAGACAGGAAAAGGGTGGAAATAGTGACAGATTTCCTCTTCTCGGGCTCTGAAATCACTGCAAATGGTGACTGAAGCCATGAAATCAGAAGACAATTGCTTCTTGGCAGGAAAGCAATGACAAACCTAGACAGTGTGTTGAAAAGCAGAGACATTACTCTGCAGACATAGGTCATATAGTCAAGGCTATGGTCTTCCCAGTGGTCACGTACAGTTGTAAGAGCTGGACTGTAAAGAAGTCTGAGTGCCAAAGAATTGATACCTTCCAACTATGGTTCTGGACAGCAGAGAGATCAAACTAGCCAATCTTAAGGGAAATCAACCTTGAATATTCATTGAAAAGACTGATGATGAAGCTGAAGCTCCAGTATTTTGGTCACCTGATGCAGTTGGCTCATTGGAAAAGTCCCTGATGCTAGGAAAGTTTGAGAGTAGAAAGAGAAGAGAACGTTAGAGGATGAGATGGCTGGTTGGTATCACCAATGCACTGGACATGAACTTGGGCAAACTTCGGGAGATGCCGAGGGACAAGGAACCCTGGTGTGCTGCAGTCCATGGTGTTGCAAAGAGTTGGACATGACTGGGTGACTGAACAACAACAACAAACCAGAAACAAGCTGAGTATATATCAACAGACGAATGGATAAACAAGTGGTGATATATCCACTCAGTAATAAAAAGGAACAACCTATTGATAACATGCAACAGTATGGACAGAAGAGAATACATACTATACTATTACATTTGTATGAAGTTCAAGAACAGCCAAAACTAGTCTGTATGAAAGATATCAGAAAATATAGTGCCTCTGAGAGGAAGGCAGGAAAGGGAGCATGCTGGAATACTCTAGTGTAATGAACATGTTCTAGATCTCAATATGATTCATACCACACAGACATACACAACTGTCAAAACATCAGAATAAAGATTTAAGATTTGTGAATTTTATTCTATGAAATTATATATCAAAAGATTTAAATGTTAAAGCAATATTTCAAGATCAGTTTATTACATTACATGCTTAAAGAGTAAAGATTGGAAATTAAACTTAAATTTAAAAATGTATAAAATGCATTTAAAGAAAAGTAGAACAAGGGTGTGTGGAGAAAAGGCAACTGTTGGTGGGAATGTAAATTGGTACAGCCACTAGGGAGAACAGTATGGAGGTTCCTTTGAAAACTAAAAATAGTTACCTTATGATCCAACAGTCCTGCTCCTGGGCATATATCCAGAAAAGAAGAAAACGCTAATTCAAAAAGATACATGCACGCCAATGTTCATACAGCATTATTTATAATAGCCAAGACATGGAAGGAACCTGAATGTCCTTGACAGATGAATGGATAAAGAAGAGTTGATGTATATACGTATGTAGGTATATATATATTTATAACAATTCATTCCGATCGTATACAGACTTTTTTCTGAGAATAATAAAAGAGGCAACACTCTCTGGCTCTTTTTTTATAAGGTTAATATGACCTTAATACACACCAGAAAAGATTTACAGGAGCAAAGAAAATTATACGCTAATTTCCATGATGAACAATGAGTAAAATTAGCAAATTAGCAAACTGTACCCAGCATTGTGTAAACAAGGTACTCTGTGATGATCAGTTTGGGTTTAGCCCAGAAGTAAGGTTGGTTTAATATTAGAAAGTCTATTTCTATTCCATAAATAGATTTAAGGAGAAAATAATTTCCCAGTAAATTAAGAAAGTATACAGTAATATTCATAAATACACTGTACTAAACTCCTAGGATATTACGTATAGAGGAAACTTCCAAGAGAATTTGATAAAAGGAAATATTAAAGAAAAGATTCTATGTAATAAATATTAAATAAACTATTTTCCTTTAAAATTAAGATCAAGGTAATGACTCTTACTGTCATCTTCACTTAATATTGTGCTAGAAATCCTAAATAATGAAGAAAGTCAAGAGAAAAAAAATAAGTTTTAGGAAAAAAGAAACAGCATTTAAAAGTGTTTTGATTGTCTACATGAAAAAAATTAACCATGAAATGAACATTGTATGCCCTCCATTGTAGTAGTTGCTTGGGAGTGGGGTAGTAGGGAAGAGGGGGAGTTTATTATAAAAGGTCATGAGGAAACTTTTGTGGGTGTTAGGTATGTTCATTATCATGATTTTGATGGTGGCTCCATCCATGGGTGTATTCATATATCAAAATTTATAAAGTTGTTTAAATGTGTGAATTTTATTCTACATCAATTATACCTCAATATGGAGAAGGGAATGGCAGCCCACTCCAGTATTCTTGCCTGGAGAATCCCATGGACAGAGGAGCTTAGGGGGCTACAGCCCATGGGGTTGCAAAGCGTCAGACATGACTGAATGACTAATGCAACGCAATACCTCAACCTTCCTTTTTTGTGGTCCTTGTCATAAACAAGTAGATTAAAGCAAGTTCATTTAAATCATGAACAAGTCATATGAACCCAATACACAAAAAGAGACAGGTATCATATGACTTAGATATTTTACTTCTATATATATATCCTTGAAAAATTACTGCCAATGTCATCAAGAAGCAAGTTCAAATTACCATTGCTTATAGAAAAAAAAAAAAAAAACAACAACAGAAAATAACCTAAATGTTGTCAATACCATTATGGATAAATATATTGGTATGATCATATGGTAGAATAATATACAACAGTTAAAATGAGTTAATTATAGCTATAAGTATCACATGAATGAATCTCTTAATCATATTGTTAAACTGAAAAGTGTAAAAGAATACATATAGAATTACTGCAATATGTAAAGTAAAAAAACTACTGTTTTTTTGAGTTACATAATTGTGTAGTAAAACTATAAAGATTAGTAAGGGAAAGATAAACCCATAATTCAGGTTGCTACTTACCTTAAAAATGTCAAGAAATAAAAGTGTTAGGTTCAGGAATGGCTATACAGGAGGCTTCATAGATTTTTGTAATGTTTTATTTATAAGCTTAGTGGAGGGTATACAATGTTCATTTTATTGGGCTACTTTTAGAATATATACTAATAAGCCTTTTTTTGTATTTAATAGAACATTATTATAATAAAAACCAAGAATGATATCATCTTTTTCTCTCTGGAGCCTTTAGAATTGGAGAATCATTGAATAGATATTTCCAAGAAGAGTTAAATGAGACATTCCTAAAAATTCTTTGTTGTTATTTGAAATAATTTTCTTGAGGTCCATTAAAAGCTTCATAAGGGCCAAAAAATATTTTTAATTTTTAAAAAGTGGTGAAAACTGTGTATAGATTTGAATGCTTTAAATACAGTTGCTCTGGTTTTTAGTTTTGGTTCCAAGTGGACAGTCAGAATGGCTGCAATCATAATAAAATACCCAATGAGTTGTTTGTTGGTTTATGCACTCTGCTGTATGAAATATCACAGTAGAGCCATTACCTTATGTGCTTAAACTAAGCCAAGATGATTACTCAGGGCTCTCTAGTCAGCAATCAACACCTGTTTTCCAATTGTCCTGCTCAAATGTCTCCCCACTTAATGATCACCCTAGGGCAGTCAGTTTTCACTGGGAGAGCTGTGTCTTTTCAAACCCTGAATGTGTGACTCTGGCCAGATTGGGAGTGAATGAGTGAAAGTCGCTCATTCGTGTCTGACTCTTCGTGACCCCATGGACTACACAGTCCATGGAATTCTCCAGGCCAGAATACTGGAGTGGGTAGCCTTTCCCTTCTCCAGGGGATCTTCCCAACCCAGAGATTGAACCCAGGTCTCCCTCATTGCAGGCGGAGTTTTTACCAGCTGAGCCACCAGGGAAGCCTAAGAATACTGGAATGGGTAGCCTATCCCTTCTCCGGCAGATCTTCCGAACCCAGGAATCAAACTGGGGTCTCCTGCATTGCAGGAGAATTCTTTACCAACTGAATTATCAGGGAAGCCCAAGCCACACTTGGGGGTCTTCATAGTATCCTCAATAGGAGACTGCCTAAGTCAAGTAGATAGCTTGAAATAATGATCTCAGCACCAGGTTATCCAGGAATGTTTGCTGTTCCAGGGCTAGTGAATGAAAGGGCATTTCTAGAAAGACATTTTCCAAGTCTTAGAATGAACTTCTCCAAAAACACAATCAGCCTTATTTGTCTGGTTAGCTGAAGGAAAAAAAAAAAAAAGTTTGTACTTTCTCTATGTTAGTGTTCATCTTTATTAAAATTATCAGTTTGGCTGTTTACAAATTGTTTTTCTGATTCAATTGCTTCTTTGGTTCTTTGCAGTGGTGATTGCTATAATAGATAACTCCCCTCCAAAGAGCCTGTACTAGCTTCATTTGGAATCAATGCCAAGCAAAATTAAAATTGAATTTATTTAGTAAGATTTAATTTGAATTGTTGTCTGTGAGGAAACTCATGTATTCCTGCACATATCCTGTAAGTATGTCTTACATATTGGATATATATTTTTTATTTTAGCTTTCCATCATTCTAATGTTATCTGTAAAATATGACAGTTTATATAAAATTATTTTTCTGTGCTCTATAAATTTAAAATACATAACAAAGAATATGAAATAAAATTAGAAAAAATAAATCAAGAAACAATATTGGCATTTCCCTCCTTAACTTTTAGAGCAGACTCTCCCCACCCCTCCCCAGGCAACAAAGGATTAAAAAGCTTTTCAAATAATCTCAAGATGTCCCAAATCCTTGTGAGGAAATGTATAATCACGGATTACTACTTCCTTTCTGATTTGTTATGTGATTGTGGATAAACCATCTGAGCTGTCCTCTGTTCTCCTATGCTGTCCTTTAGAATTTATTGACATGGATTCGTGACAGTTGAAAAAGAAAATGAATAATTTTATAGTTCTCCTTGGCACTCTTGATTTAAAAAGAAATCTTCTTAAACCTCTGTTAAGCTGTAAAGTGTTTGTCTCCCCTGTGGCTTCTATCATTAACCGGTTCTATTTGTAGTTTTAATCACCATGATACCACGTTGCTGATATACTCACAAAAATAATCAGAATGCCGTTCTTTGGAAATGCAAATATCATTATGCATTTTTTGCATTGTTCAAAAAGTGAAAGAGATGATATCTTAAATGTTGATTTGAGAATTCCATTAAAGTGTCTATATGAGCATAGTTTAAAAATAATTTTGGACTTCAGATATGTTTATTGTCTCTATTAAGAATAGAAAGTGTGCAGTATTACATAACCAAATTTTTAGAAAAAAAATTTTATTTATTTACTTGCAATCACTCAGAAAAATATTGATTGAGCCCTGGCTCTCTACTGGTCACAGCTAGATTCTGAGAAACAAATAAATGTAAAATACTTCTTTCTTCAAAAAACTCATAGACTCAGGAAGGGGGTCAAGAAGTGACAGTAAATTAATAATATAATAAATGTGCTAAATCAAAGAGTTTTGTTTAAAGTTCCATGAGAGCACAAATGGGGAACAATGACGTCTTCCTGGAGGAGAGGGAAATAGGGAGAGTTGGTGAAACTATGATTTTGAAGTGGGTCTTAGACACCAGGAGTTTGTTGAGAAGTGAAGGAGAAATCACAAAAGAATTGTTTTAGATTTTTTTCTTTCATTTGTAAATGGTAACCAACATGATGATTGGCATAAGGATAGAGTTCCCTGTGTCTCTGCCTAACTCTTCAGCTAGAGGCAGAAACTTCACTCTTAATTAGATTTTTCTCTTTAGCCTGGTGATTTGAACCTTGTAAGAACTCATAAACTATGTTTTTAAAATTTATCACTACGTAGTACATCTACAAGTTAGACTATATATTGCACTTGAAGTGAAGTGAAGTGAAGTCACTCAGTCGTGTTCGACTCTTTGCGACCCTGTGGACTGTAGCCTACTAGGCTCCTCCGTCTGCGGGATTTTCGAGGCAAGAATGCTGGAGTGGGTTGCCATTTCCTTCTCCAGGGGATCTTCCCGACTCAGGGATCGAACCCAGGTCTCCTGCATTGAAGGCAGATGCTTTACCATCTGAGCCACTAGGGAAATATTGCACTTAGGATAGCCTAAAAGAAAAGAAATAATTTGTAACAAGGGAATCAAGTATACTAAAATATAAAGTCAGTTGGATAACATTTATTATAATAACTGAAAAAGTAGGATGTAATGTTTTATATTTAGTATATCAACTATGTAAATTATATATATAGAAAAGACAAGAGAGGAATGACAAAATAATAGTGGTTGCCTCTGGGAGGTAGCAATGTTTTTTATTGCATACTTATCTGAACTTTATAATTTTCCTACTAACAGCATTAATTTCTTTTAGACTAATAAAAACTATATTTAAAACAACATAGACTTCTCAATTCAACAACATCATCTCATTATTGCCCTCTTGAAAGTGAAAGGTATTTTATGTTTCTGTTGGATGGTGGTGGTAGGAACATTTCAGGTGTTCTAGAGCAGCATTGTTTTTGATTATTTTGCTTTCTCACTTGCAAAAGCAAGGCTACTGTGAGTGATTCCTTGGTTGGTTTTGTGTTTTCTTCCTCTGTCCCTACACTTGAAGCTTATATTGTGATTTAAAAGTTTCACTTTCTCCAGAGTTGGTTGCCATATGTGACTATAATGCTTAGGCTCTGAGTTGACTTGAAAATGAAACAAAGTGTTGCTCAATAGTGTTTAATGTTTTGCAACCCCATGGACTAGCTTGTCAGGGTCCTCTGTTCATGGGATTCTCTGGGCAAGAATACTGGAGTGGGTAGCCTTTCCCTTCTCCAGGGGATCTTCCCAACCCAGGGATCCAACCCAGGTCTTCTGCATTGCAGGCAGATTCTTTACTGTCTGAGCCCCCAGGGAAGCCCGAAGTTGACCTGAAGTAGCCCTGAGTTGACCTGAAGCTTGGCTCAAAAGAGGTACCCACATACTAGTAGCTGTTGCAAAATCAGTCTGTTGGCGACATGGTTATCTATCAAGTCTACAGCTATAATGCAGGGCACTAGTTCTGCTTCCTCTTGCAGTTGCACCTTCTGTTCTGATTGCTTCTCAGCTGCAATTTAGTGATCTCTTCCTACTCTTTGCCCATGTACATCTCAGAGGATTGGATTGCCATTCATCACCATCACTTCAGCGAGGCTGAGGTGGTTTGGGGAAAGATCTTAACTATCTCCATTTGATATTTGAAGACTTCTCTGTGGAAGCAGCTGGTTAATATCTCACCAAACTAGAGGTAATTAGGAAGTCATACTATCAGAGCACAGTACTTTGGAGAGCGTCTTGATTCCCCTTGCCACATTAGAGCCATGGTATATCTATCAGTCTCTCTACAGGGACACCAGCCTCCTAGTTTCAGTTTTTTTCTCTCTTTGATGATGCAAAACCATCAGGCCAATGTGCAGCTTTAGTAGGCAGCTGCACTAGTGTTTTTCCTTGCATGTTGTGAAAGAAATTATGTGGCTGCCTATAGGTCTTCTCTCATGTGGACTTGTACAGGTTGACTGCTCTAGTCCCTGGTAATGGGAGTTTGGGGTGGGATACGGGGAAGAAAAGGAATGATACCCACAAGCTGCAAGCTGTTGTTAGGCAATGTGTACTGCCGAGGAAGGCATTAAGAGAATTATTTTCTCATTTGTTCAAGGCATCCTCAGCTCATGTCTGACCTTACAGTGTGCACTGTGGGATTTTAGGTGAGCTAGAAGCCTGAATGAGGGCAGTCTAACCCCACAGGACTCTTGCAGAGAGACAAGACTGTGTACCTTGAGTCATTTGTGGTGTGCTTGCTATCTATTTCTGTCTATTTCTCTCTCTGTGCTCAGTCACTGAGTCATGTCCAACTCTTTGCAACCCCATGGACTGTAGACTGCCAGGCTCCTCTGTCCATGGGATTTCCCAGATGAATCTACTAGAGTGGGTTGCCATTTCCTTCTCCTGGGGATCTTCTGGACCCAGGGATGGAACCTGCATCTCTTGTATCTCCTGTGTCTCCTGCATTGTTAGGCAGATTCTGTACCACTGTGCCACCTGGGAAGCCCCCTCTCCCTATATATACATATAAAAACAGAGCTTCTATATTAAATATATAAGTATATAATCCATAATATACATGTGTATGTATCTATAGTTATACATTTAATACAAAAGCTCTCTTTTTAACACCAAACAGCACACCAAAAAGAGTTGTGCAGTGATGCTACATTTATGTTTTATGAGTAGCTGCCTGGAGAAGGCAATGGCACCCCACTCCAGTACTCTTGCCTGGAAAATCCCATGGACGGAGGAGCCTGGTAGGCTGCAGTCCATGGGGTCGCTAAGAGTCAGGCACGACTGAGCGACTCACTTTCACTTTTCACTTTCATGCATTGGAGGAGGAAATGACAACCCACTCCAGTGTTCTTGCCTGGAGAATCCCAGGGATGGGGAAGCCTGGTGGGCTGCCGTCTATGGGGTCATGAAGAGTCAGACATGACTGAAGCAACTTAGAAGCAGCAGCAGCCTGGGTTAAACTCCCCTATACACACATGAAGTTATAGTAGCTTTCATAAGTTGAGAAATCTGAAAAATTTAAGAGTAAAAACATTATTTTAACATTTTTTCTGTTTTGGAAAACTGATGGTATGAGTTGACTATGGGGTAGAGTTTTTCATGTATGGAACATATGTCAAAACAAGTGCTGGAGGATGAGAATGGAATATTTCTTTTTCAGGAGATCTATATAGTGTAACTGATGAATCATATACGTGCTGTTAAACATTTTTTAACCCAATTGGGTGGGGAATTTCCAGAACTGCAGCCTCACCATTTCCCGCAATCATGGTAGTTTCTGTCTATATTTTTCCTGCTTAACTTCAGAGTATTTTCTTTGTTTTTAGCGGGAGGATTGCAATTGTGAATATGTTTCATAACCATTTCTCAAATTTTAAATTGACCACTTATCTTGTTTTTAGTGGCAAGTTTTTCCAACCCACTGAATTTATTAATTTCTTCTTTGGCCCACATTTGGAAAACAGGGAAGTAGATGAATTCTGTGTTAGTTCAAAAATATGTATATTTTTTATTTTATATATCAGGATACCATCAGATTACAGAAATAATTTTAAAGCTCGCCTGCAATAAAAGGAAAAAACATAAAATATGAGTCTTTGGTCATGAGCATTGTTACACTGACTGAATCTCCGCACTTTTCTGTGATCTCTACCTCAGCAATCTTTAAGGTCATTATAGATTTCATGCCACTGGGATGGTTACTACACCACATTGACTAGCCTCTGGGAGCTAACGGTAGTGCCCAACCTCATCTCACCAAAGCAGTCCACAGTCTCATGGGTAGTCTCATGGGTAGCTATCTCTGGAGGCTCTTAGTGGAGGTAAGTAACGGTGTTGGTTGTCCTCTGTCATCAGCAGGACAGTAAGGACAGATCCCATTTGCCTTTTATCCCTACTTATCCCAGTTACTTCCTGGAGTAAAGCTCAAGCCTCTCACACCTGGGGTCTTCTCCTTGTACTGCTCTGCACAGCCTTGATCCGACTCCCAC
The DNA here is from genome assembly GCF_029378745.1 of Bos indicus. NCBI lineage: Eukaryota > Metazoa > Chordata > Mammalia > Artiodactyla > Bovidae > Bos > Bos indicus. The sequence goes on along the minus strand of NC_091766.1, from coordinate 33,699,914 downwards.
TTTGTGCCCAAATTCCACCGTGCCTCCAGTACTCCTTCCTGCTTGCCAGCAGATTCTCATCATCCTCAAGTTGCCTGTCACAAAGCGGTCCTTTGGCTTCCTTGCCTAAACTGAAAGCTTTCTTCAGAGGGTGCTGGTTTTCTTGCAGTAAATGGAGGCAGTTTTCCCTTTTACATCCCCTTATCTCATGTCTCAGGACTTTAAAATAGTTTCATTATCCATGCAACCACTCAGTGTCACTTCTAGGTTACTGCCTGTCACTCTTCTTTCAGTCCCTATCGCCTGGTCACACTGAACATTTTTTCCTTTAAACCATCCCAAGCTAGTTCCTGTCTCGTAGCCTCATATTACAGTTCCTTCTAACTGGCAGGTTCTTGCAGTTTTTCCTCCTGATCCTTTATTCTTCAGCCTGTTTTGCCTCCTTACATAATCCTTCCTTGAGCCTCTCTTTCTAAGATATCTTTTCTGCCTCCCTATTCTCTTGTCAGCCCCATATGTTTCTTTCTTTTGAATTAATTTTTTATATTAGTTACTTTCTTCTTCTCTCTCTTTTTTTTGGTGTGTATCTTCGTCTACAGAAAGTGAGCTTCCTGGGGGCAGATACCACATTAATTTTTTTCTTTTTGACAATGTGCCTCTGATGCCTAGCATGGTATTGGTCCCTCAAAGGCACCCATTATTTGAAGAGTGAAGAAATAGGCAACATGACTATTAGAATAAGAATAAATTAGTATATTCAAAAAATCATAGAAATTGTGGACATGAAATTAAAATACAAATCTTATTTCCTTCTCCAAGCATACTCAATAGAAGACAAAAATCATGTTTTAGGAATAACTTAATGAAAGGATGGTTGGAATTTAGAGACTCTGGTGAATTTAAAATGGTGTGAGATGAGGTGGTGTTGGAAAATAGCCTGTTTTCTGAAAAGGAGTAGCTGAAAACAGTGTGTATAGTTTGAACAAGCAAATGCAATATATATTGATTATAATTTGGAAATAATGGAAAACAAAAATATTTATAACTATTTTTGACTATTGTGAACCCAGAACTTATGGGAAGAACCATGGAGAGAGGCTGGGGCTTCCATGGTGGCTCAGCAGTAAAGAATCTGCCTGCAATGCAGGAGACTTGAGTTTGGTCCCTGGGTGGGGATGATCCCCTGGAGAAGGAAATGGCAACTCACTCCAGTATTCTTGCCTGGAGAACTCCATGGACGGAGGAGCCTGGCTGGCTGCAGTCCATAGAGTTGCAACGAGTTGTATGTGACTGAATAACTGAGCACAACACATGAAGAGAGGCATGACTTAGAGATCAAAATACATTGGTTGACTGTCCTTCTCAAATATGAATCGTCTTCTCTGGTCTTTGGATTGGAACCACATGGCTGTCAATTCTAGAATGAAATCTTTGGAGAATGCTCTAAATTTAGGTTTTTGGTATTTCTGAATGTTTCAGTTTAGCTCTCGGGAATCTGGGGGTCAGATTTGTCATTTTTAGTACACAGGTGGCGGTATCTGACTTCCCATGGGTAGCCATTCATCTCTGCAGAAAGAGAAGCTGAAGGAGCTATAGGCGTGCTCAAACTATGGGCATTAGATAGTATTTGAATTCCTTCTGGCAGGTTTTTGAAATATTTTCAGGTTATTTTCCATCCTTTTTTACCTTGCTCAATGATGGGGCTACAACTACTGGAACACACGTTAGGTCTCTCATCAGCTTTTGTTAGAACCAAGAGACATCACTGTTTGCATGGGTGTGTGTGTGTGTGTGTGTGTGTGTAATTATGCACTGTTCCTAAAGCACAGCATATCAGAAAAAAAATAAATGAGAATTTTGTTGAAGAAGATGATGTCAGAACATAAATTAGGATTCTGCCTGTGTTAACAGCTTCATCTTCCAGAGTGCCTTAAAGTCATACATGTATTATCACATTTTATCATTACTGTATAATTACGATATTATCATTATCTTCATTTTAAAAATGATAAATTGGAAGTACAGAGAGGTCAAGTAAAATTTTCAAAGTGGTATAGCTGGTACTTAGCTTTTAGTTCTGCCAATTCCAGCTCCAGTGTTTTATTTTCTATCTGAATTGGAGGGCTGGACAGGATAAATTGTTTCACAAACCTCATCTCCAGAAGAGATACTGAAAGAGTGTGAGACAAATGATAGCTTGAAAGGATTGGCATCTTGTCCATCCTGAGGTACAGTGAGGCACCAGATAGATGATTTGATACCTTTCTGTTGCAGATTTCATAGCTACATTTATCTGGAAGTGTTTGCTATAAGCATCAGCTATTTTGAATTTGATACACTAAGAAAATAGTATTGTTTAAGCCCATCAGTGCTTAGGGAGAAAGCTCTTTTGGCTAACGATCAGGAATTTCTTAGTCTGCTAAATAGACTCCTAATAGGATGCGAAAGTGCTGAATGGTGTAGATTATGCAGGCCCATCCGTATGGTGTCAGTGCCCTGGAGTGGTTCATTTTCTGGCTGAAAGTTCCATTATTTTCTAAAAACAAGGTAAGAAATGAGAGAGCTGACCATTTTAATTAAAGCTGATCTGTAGTTCTGGTGCAGAACAAGTCACTATACCATTCAATCATCAGTTCCACACTCAGGTCTTGGGTTTGGCTCATTTCATATTTTAACAAGTACAATGTCCCTGTGTTATATAATTAAGATTTGGCTGGCCTTTGTCCCTGTATCCTGGAATGGAGACTCTAAATCCTTAGGATTTCCTGAGAATATAAGTGTCTTTGTTATTCATGATTCCCCTTGAATCATTCCTGAATTTATGCTAATAAGGTGAGTCATGGCGGCCCTCTCAATAGCTTCAGGAAGGAGGCGGTCATAGGCAGTCATGTAATTAGAGGGTTGCGACCTTGTGTCAGCCAGCCTGACCTCTGGGGAGAGGAATAAGATTAGAGACTTATTTTAATCATGTAACCAAGGACATAATGAGACCCCAGTAAAAGCTCTGGACGTGAGATTCAATGGAGCTTCCTGCTTTGTGAACTCATCAGTATTCCTGGAGGGTAATATGCTGATTCCATGGTTTGGGGGGCATGGTATCTCTGTGTTGGGGACACTTTCATATCCTGTCCCAGGTGGCTCTTCATTTGACTGCCCCTGAGTTGTTTCCATCATAATAAAACTATAAGTATAGTGCTTTCCTGAGCTCTGTGTGTGCTAGCAAATTATCAAAGTGAGAAGACTCATGGGAATTCCCACTGCCAGTTTGTCAGTGGTGCAAATGACCTAGAGATCATTTGAACTTGTGGTTGGCATCTTAAGTAGGGTCAGTCTTCTGAGGACTGAGCCCTTAACTTGTGGGGTCTACATTCACTCCAGAGGGTTATGTGACAAGTGATTTTCAGTATACTTGTTGATGTTAGAGCAGTTGGGGTTGAAACAGAGGACCCCAAAAGGGAAGATGTATTACTTAGTTATCCACTGACCCATCATTTATAAATTGAGAGTTATAACGCACTTAGCAGGTAAAGCTGTTTTCTAAATCTTGGACTTTTTATTTCTGTGATCTCAGTTATTTACCAGCACAAGTTTTGTCTATGGGGCCAACTCTGCCTGTGTGTAGATGGGACAGTTTTATCTGAACTAACTGATTTGATGAAAAGCATCTGTCTCTCTCTCTCTTTCTTTGAAGTTATTGTGAAATGTGATATGCATGTATTAAAATTCCTAAAACTAGAGATAGTGATGTGTTCTGGATATATGAGTGTTCCATACTGGTCTCTTAATCTGTCTTGAATGGTTCAGTTTGATGTTTGATACAGGAATATATGCTTGTAATGTCACTGAATAAAAATTCTCAACAAAGTGTGATTTAGAGTTTAATGTAAATTTTTCATATTATATATAAAAAATATAATTCCAAACATTGTAAACTTTTTTACAAAAGTATTATAATACCATTAGCTTTTCTGTTTTTTTTTTTTCTCTCTTGTTGAAATTGTCATCTCAATGAATAAGTTTAAATCAAAATGAAAAATTATTCAGGAAATTTCTGCCACCCTGCAGTCTCCTATCTCATGTGATTCTGGCAGCATGATATGGCCAGCTGTAATCCTGACTTGGCTAGACTGAGGAGTAGATCTGCCTTTCATGTTCCAATATACAAAATGAAATGGTCAGATTAGTTGATCGTTAGTTTCTCTTCCAGCTCAAATATCCTGCTCTCCTTACAGAACATGTTTACTCATAAGAATTAGAGTGAATTGCATTGGTTTGCCTGACAGAAGTGGCTACTGCCTTTGCCCCAACAGTCAGTCAGATATGCATCCCTTTTTATTCACATCTCTTTGTGCATCTCCACTGACATCCAGCTCTCACTTGCAGAAGTGCCAGGGAAGGAAACTTGGCTGCTTGAGAATAGATACCATCTAGAGAGTTGAATGGAGAAGGCAATGGCACCCCACTTCAGTACTCTTGCCTGGGAAATCCCATGGATGGAGGAGCCTGGTAGGCTGCAGTCCATGGGGTCGCTAAGAGTCAGACACTACTGAGCGACTTCACTTTCACTTTTCACTTGCATGCATTGGAGAAGGAAATGGCAACCTACTCCAGTGGTCTTGCCTGGAGAATCCCAGGGACGGGGGAGCCTGGTGGGCTGCCGTCTATGGGGTCACACAAAGTCGGACACGACTGAAGCGACTTAGCAGCAGCAGCAGCAGCAGCAGAGAGTTGAATGGAGCTTCCCAGGTGGTGCTAGTGGTAAAGAATCTGCCTGTCAATAAGGGACATAAAAGACACAGGTTCAATCCCTGGGTTGGGAAGACCCCCCCTGGAGGAGGACATGGCAACCCATTCCAGTATTCTTGCCTGGAGAATCCCACAGACAGAGGAGCCTGGCAGGTGATAGTCCACAGGGTTGTGCACAAGTGAAGCGACGTAGCACATGCACAGAGAGAGTTAAATGAGTTCAGCTTTGTATTGAAATTTAACTCAGTCAAATAAAATCAATTATATTAGAGTTCAGTGAACTTCCTTTTACTTCAACTCACCCTTTTTATTTCTACTCACATTTTATTTAGATATTGGTATCTGTGCCTTGTATTGGGAATCACTTCTGAGTATCATAAATAATTGATAAATCATGTCCTTTTCCAAGTGCATTATGTATTTGTTTAAATTAAAAAATATGGCTTGTGTGGAATCAGACAATATAAATCTGACATTTTTTTATTTACATATGAACTGATAGGATTCCCTAGTGGTCAGTGGTAAAGAACCTGCCTACCAATGCAGGAGATGTGGAGTCGATCCCTGGGTTGGGAAGATCCCTGGAGAAAGAAATGGCAACCCACTCCAGTATTTTTGCCTGGGAAATCTCATGGACAGAGGAGCTTGGTAGGCTGCAGTCCATGGGGTCATAAAGGGTTGGACATGACTTAGCAAATAAACAACAACAAGTAATCAGCATCAGGTTAAGTGTCCATGTGAACTTGCTAAGGTATTAGTAACTTATGAAAGTGGTATCTGTGACATAGTTTTAATCCTTGGCATTTGATGGCCTTTACTCTCCAGGTGATCAAGAATGTCTGAAAAGATAGTTATGGGCCATGGTGTCTGCACATACCTGTAGATTGTCTTATGGTGGCCTATGGTGAAGTGTTCAAACTCAGTTGAATTACAGAAAACCTGAAATGGACCTCTGCTCAGAAGAAATTGTTTCCTATTTGACATCTCTGTGTCCAAGATGACTTTTCTACTTAAAACTGATTGATTATCAGAGATTCAGAGAGGACCCATCATCTGTGCTCCCTTTTTGTGCTCTCTTTAAGGCAGTTCTTTCCCCCTCTACATGATGGAAAAGTCTCCACCTACCTTATAACATTTTTAACAATTTGTGAACTGACCTCTTAGAAAAATAAAATATTTACTTAGTATTTTGTGTTTATATTTACATTTTATACTTAATATAGAGCATGGAGCTAGTTTTGCATTGTTTGCAACAAATTTAGTGTTATTATATTTAGAGAATTCATGAAAATGAAACATTTTGAAAGAGTTGGGGGATGAGATATTAGAGAGACACTGAGAAAGGTAAAAAAAAGCTAGGGAAAAAATTGATTTTTTCAACGTTTTGCCAGTTATCCTCCATGAACTAAATTGGAAATGTGATTTAAAACAAATGCCCATCCTTTTCCCCTCCAAAAACTGTAGCTGAGTGAGGAAATAGCATTCTATCATCTTAAATGGCTTTAAGACTATATATTAGCTTGTCACTTCAGCTGTGTACAAAAATAAGCATAGCATAAAATTGTCCCTCCAGGATGTCACACTGTTACCACTATGAATCTCTCAGCTGCTATTTGATGGAGATCACAACTTCTGAGTCATATGGCATTTGCTTGTCTCACATTTTTAAAGGCAAGCGCATTTTCATTACATTCACAATGTAAGTCTTGAAGTTACTTGTGATGTAAATTGTCATTAATGTTCATATCTTACAGGTATACATTGGAAACCAAATCTAGTTGAAGGTTCACCATTTAGGTTCACCATCTGCTCTTGGGCACTACTTAATTCACTTAAAGTGAATTCTATATTCTTGTTCTTTCCTGCTTCACTGTGCTTTGATGGGAATAGGGGTAGGGTTGAGCAGAGGGGATTAGAATGTATTGAAGACTTACTTATGTGTCAGATGGTTTATAGTAACTGTCTCATTTTATCTAAATAGCTTAATGGCAGGTGGTCTTAAGCCAATTTATATACATATATAGAACCTGGCTGTGATTAAAACTTTCCCTGTGTCACACAACTGCAAAACAGAATTTCCTATCTCATAAGTAAACAATTTTTAGCTTATCACATGCTGAAACCTGCTGTTCCTCTTCTTTCTCCTCTTTCTCCATTTCTTGCCCTCTTTTCTCTTTTTTCTTTTTTACTAGTATGAAACCAATCAAAACCAGCTAATCATCTCTGCTAATGCTAGGAATCTGTGAAAGGAAGAAAACTATACCTGAGATTTCTTAGAGTTTTAATTGAAATTATTTACTGGGACATTTGATGGTCAGGTTTGTGTAATGCTACTTTGTGTATGCTTCACTGAGCTATTATTTTTATTACCATACAGCAGCTATGTTGAAATGTAATTAGCAGGTCTAGTCACTAATTATCTAATCAGCAGTAATTATTAGTTGGCTGGGTTTTCATGCTGCATATGATTCAGCATCTTGAGAAATGCCGTACCACACAAAGACCATGTGATTTTTGTTTATATTCATACAGTTACAGTGTATGGGAAAAGTATGCACTCTGACTTCAATAATCATGAGTCGGTTATCTAACTTTTCTGAGCCTCAATTTCTCCATTGGTAAAATTGGCAAAAGTAGGAAGACGAGAGATACCTGGGGTAACAAGCAAGTTTGGCCTTGGAGAACAAAATGAAGCAGGGTAAAGGCTAACTGAATTCTGCCTAGAGACTTCACTGGTCATAGAAATACTCTTCTTCAACAACACAAGAGATGACTTTACACATGGACATCACCAAATGGTCAATACTGAAATCACATTGATTACATTATTTGTAGCCAAAGATGGAGAAGCTGTGTACAGTCAGGAAAAACAAGATGGGGAGCTAACTGTAGCTCAGATCATCAGCTTCTTGTAGCAAAATTCAGGCTTAAGCTAAAGAAAGTAGGGAAAACCACTAGGCCAGCCACATAGGACTTAAGTCAAATTCCCTATGAATATGCAGTGGAGGTTAATGAATAGATTCAAGGAATTAGAATTTGTAAACAGTGTGCCTGAAGAACTAGGGATGGAGGTCCATAATATTGTACAGGAGTCAGCGAACAAAACCATCCCAAAGAAAAAGAAAAGCAAGAAGGAAAAGTGGTTATCTGAGGAGACTTTACAAATAGCTGAAGAAAAAAGATAAATGAAAAGCAAGGGATAAAGGGAAAGGTATATCCAATTAAATGCAGAGTTCCAAAGATTAGCATGGAGAGACAAGAAGACCTTCTTCAATGAACAGTGCATTAAGCTAGAAGAAAAGAGCAGAAGGGGAAAGACTAGAGATCTCTTCAGGAGAATTGGAAATATCAAGAGAACGTTTTGCCCAAAGATGGGCACAATAAAGGACAGAATGGTAGAGACCTAGTAGACATTGAAGAGATCAAGAAGAGATGGAAAGAATACATGGAAGAACTGTACAAAAAAGATCTTAATGAACCGGATTACTATGATGGTGTGGTCAGTCACCCAGAGCCAGATTTTCTGGAGTATGAAGTCAAGTGGGCCTTAGCAAGCACTGCTGTTAGTAAAGTTAGTAGATGTGATGAAATTCCAGTAGAGTTATTCAGAACCCTAAAAGATGATGCCATCAAGGTGTTGCATTCAATATGTTAGCAAATCTGGAAGACCCAGCAGTGGCCACAGGACTGGGAAAAGGTCAATCTTTATCCCAATTCCCAAGAAGGGTAGTACTAAAGAATGTGCTGAGCATTGGACAATTCATTCATCTCACTTGCTAGTAAGGTCATGCTTAAAATCTTGCATGCTTGGCTTCAGCATTATGCAAACCAAGAACTTCCAGATATCTAATCTGGGTTTAGAAAAGGAAGAGGAACCAGAGATCAGATTGCCAACATTCATTATATCTTAGAGAAAGAAAGGGAATTCTAGAAAAGCATCTACCTTTATTTCATTGACTATGCTAAAGCCTTTGGGTGTTAGGCAAGATGGCAGAGTTAAAGGACGTGAGCTCATCTTCTCCTGCAAGAACACCAAAATTGCAATGAGCTGCTGAACAACCATCAACAGGAAAATGTTGCATCCCACCAAAAATAAAGTACTCTATGCCCAAGGGCAAAGGAGAAGCCCAACAAGAAGGTAGGAGGGGTGCAATCTCATTTAGAATCAAGCCTCAGACCCACCAAAGACACTCAGAGGGTGCAAACAAAACCTTGTACCCACCGGGACTGAGGGAAAGGAGCAGTGACCTCCAGAAGAGACTGAGCCAGACCTGACATTGAGTGGTTGAAACAGTGACAGAATTTATTTTCTTGGGCTCCAAAATCACTGCAGATGATGACTGTAGCCACAAAACTAAAACATGCTTGCTCCTTGGAAGAAAATCTATAACAAGCCTAGACAGTGTTAAAAAAAGCAAAGGCATTACATTGCCTACAAAGGTGCAATATAATCAAAGATATAGTAGTCATATATAGTAGTAGTAGACTATAGTAGCAGTCAAGGGGTTGCAAAGAGTCGGACAGGACTGAGCAACTGAACAACAGAAAAGCCTTGACTGTGTGGATCATAATAAACTGTGGAAAGCTCTTAAAGAGATGGGAATACCAGACCATTGTACCTGTCTCCTGAGAAACCTGTGTGCGGGTCAAGGAGCAAGTTAGAACACTGTATGGAAATGACAACGAATTGGTTCAAGATTGAGAAAGGAGTATGACAGGGCTGTCTGCTTCACCCTGTTTGTTTAACCTATATGCTGAGCACATCATGAGAAATGCTGGGTTGGAGGAGTTACAAGCTGAAATCAAGATAGGCAGGAGAAACAACAACCTCAGACATGTTGATGACACCACTCTAATGGCAGAAAGCAAAGGGGAGCTAAAGAGCCTTTTGATGAATGTGAAGAGGGCGTCAGAGGATGAGATAGCTGGTTGGCATCACCAATGCAATGGACATGAACTTGGGCAAACTTTGGAAGATAGTGAGGGACAGGGAGGCATGGCATGCTGCAGTCCATGGGGTCACAAAGAGCCAGACACGACTAGGCAACTGAACAACAACAACAAAATTGGGAATAATAGTACAGTTGATCCTTGAACAATGTGGGAGTCAGGGATGCTCACCTTATGTGCAGTTGGAAATTCATGTATAACTTATATCGACCCTTTCTATAGGCTGTTCCTCTGTGTACTAGCTTCCTCTGTATTTGTGGTTCCATATCTATGGATTGAACTTACCATGGATTGAGTAGTAGGATAGTATATGCTATTGAAAAGATATGCATATAAGTGGACCCACACAGGTCAAACCTATGTTGTTCAACTTGTTGTTGACTCTTGAACTTGTCAAACCTATGTTGTTCAATTATTCAACAGTAATACCTGTTAAATAGTAATTTTTAAAAGGTAAAATCATGACTTGTACAAATATAAAATGTCAAAATTCATTTACTGATTCATTATCGAGGAAACCAAAAAGATGTTATAATAGGTTCAAAAGTGAATTCAAAATGCCACATAGACATAGGTAGCCAGGAATGTTTTTAATGAATTTAAGAACAGGTAAATTTACCTTTTAGTTAAGCACTCAAGCCTAAATTTCTTGTCTTTTCAAATACCTCACAAAAGTATTGTTTCTTTTTCTAAAAAGTGTGGAAGCTGCATTGGTCATTTGGTTAGGTCCATTTTATGAGACCCACATGTGCATGTGGGCTGTGTCACTTCAGTCATTCCCAACTCTTTGTGACCCCATGGAGTGTAGCCTGCCAGGCTCCTCTGTCCATGGGGATTGTCCAGGCAAGAACACCGGAGTGAGTTGTCAAGCCCTCCTCCAGGGGACGTTCCCGACCTAGAGATTGATCCCATGTTCTTGTGTCTCCTACATTAGCAGGTGTGTTATTTACAACTAGCGCTACCTGGGACCTATATACATACAAAATTAAATTTGATTTTCTTTTGTTAATTTGTCTTGTGTCAAATTATTAGAATCCAGAATTCTAATAGATTCTGGATTCTAAAAGAACCCAGAGGAATAGGAGGAAATCCCTCCTACATGCCAACAGTGAAGAGATATTCATGGTGGAGAATAAACAATTTGATCAAATATCAATAGGAGTTGGATACCACATAGAAAGAGGAATTTTATCAGATATTAAGGGTAGGGAATTTTTGTAAAACTAACCCAGCAGGATTCTTGATAAAACTCGATAAGCAAGGCAGGGTCAGAGTCCAAGTGCAAGTCCTAGCCAAAATGAGAACATCAAGGAACCTGACTAAAGTTTGGTTAAAGAGAGAAGAAAGTGAAAGTCACTCAGTCCTGTCCGACCCTTTGCAACCCCATGAACTGTATGGTCCATGGAATTCTCTAGGCCAGAATATTAGGAATGGGTAGCCTTTCCCTTCTCCAGGGGATCTTACCAACCTAGGGATTGAACCCAGGTCTCCTACATTGCAGGCAAGTTGTTTACCAGCTGAGCCACAATGGAAGTCCAAGAATCCTGGAGTGGTAGCCTATTCCTTCTCCAGCGGATTTTCCCAACCCAAGAATTGAACCAGGGTATTCTGCATTGCAGGTAGATTCTTTACCAACTGAACTATCAAGGAGTCTTTGTCTATCAAGATTTAGGATGATTCATTTAAGCTCTTTACTGACCAAGGATAAAATCTTTGGCTAAAAGTGGGTATAGGAATTATAAATCACTCTATAGGAAAGAGCATAGAAAATAACCAAAAAAATAAAGTGAATCATTGCTCTGTTTGCTAAGCACTCACCAAAAATGTTAAGTCTTGTTAGATTTTGACACCTTTGTCTTCTGCATAAATAAATTCACAACTTAAATTTTATCTGGCTTATGGTTCATTTTTTTTTTAATAATCAAGAATTTTCACCCTTTGACTACGGATTGGTCTAGTAAAAGTGAACTATATGTCTCAAAATAAAGGCTTACATTCTACCAAACTCAGAAGATATCAGATGCAACACAGATGTCATACTAGGTCTTTCTCCTAAAATGAAAACAGACTTGGCATGTCTGAGGAACTGAGGAAGAAAGGCAGTGAACAAAATAAAGGCTCTAGGCTATTTCTGAGGAGTAAAGGGTGTCCTTCAATTCAATTATTATTTGGACTGGACAGTTTCTCTTTAACCCTTCGTCACCCTCTTCATCTTTGGCCTTCTCTGCTCTAGTAGAGCACTGGGAGGTTGATTTCTGTGGTCTACAGCACCTTGACTCCCCTGCCCTCTGGTTTCCTATTTTGTTTGGGCAGTTGAAAATAGAGATATTTCCTTCTTCCTTTCCCTGCTGTGGTTCTCTGTCCCTTTGTGGTTGCCATGTATGACCACAATATCCTCCTCTCCTTTGCCTCTGCAGACCTTGTATGATGATGGCTTCTGAGTCCTGGGCTCCCTCAATATCTTTTGTTGCTGCTTTTCCTACCCATGCCTCTGAAAATCATACCAGTAGTAAGGGCTTTTCATAATGTCAGCTAACTGTGTTTTCTCTTTTTTTCGAAGACCTTAATGAATTCAATAAATAATAAGAACACTTAGTTATTGAGAACTAACTATCCTTGACAGCTGTGTACTTCACAAATGGAAAAGCTTTCTCTTCTTCCCTTCAAGGGTCTTTGGCTGGTCTAATAATTCAATTGATACATGAGATTAACAGGAGAAAAACAAACACAAGTTTAGTAACATGTATACCTCCTGTGTACATGGGACAGGCCCAGGAAAACTGAGTAACTCTATGAAGTGGAGGAAGCCCTCACCTTAAATACCAACTTCACTTAAAGATAAAAGAAGATGCTGGGAAATTACCAAGAAAAGAACAGTAAACAGTTATAATACAAATTTAAATTGTCTTCTGCATTATAAAAGTTTCTAGAAATTTGGAGTTGACCTCCTTTCCCTGGTATTGCAAAGGAGACACTTTACAAATTAAAACTTATTTTGTACTTATAAATGTCTCTTATGAAGGGTAAATTCCTCTTCATTTTCAGAACTTCTCCTGTCTCTGCAGTTTCTTAAAAAATGATCAGCCTGAAATAATACTTCTGCCAGAGAGACATATTTGGGGATGGTGAATTCTGCTCCCCTACACTATTAACTCACTTCATCCTTAACATCCTATGAGGTAAAAATGTAACAGAAAAGGAAACTGAGACACAGAGAATGTCAGTGACTCACCTGAGGTCTGTATAACTAAAAAAGGCATATTGTTAATGATGATGCTGTACTGCATAATTAATGTAAGGTTCATACTACCTATTAAAAACATAATATCTTTTTTTCTTTGCATGATGTATTTTTTTCTCCCAAATGGTCCTACACTCCTATCAAATTATTTTCTATTTCTTGACTGAGGATCAAGTATGTTTTGTTCCACCTGTCTTTGATTTCATAAATCACCTTGTTTTGTCCTACTTATAACGAGTTATAGAACTCATAATATCATCACATTTATTACTAGCTAAGAGAGCATCAATCATAGATGGTCATAAAGGCTAGAGAAATTAGCAATACAGTTTGCTGGAAATTGTGTTAATTATGTGGAATCTTGAAAATGTCAGATTACAGAAGCACTACTGTTAACTAATACAAGTCGATAAAACCATGGTTGAGAAAAGAGATCAAACAAAATTAATGTTGTTCTTTAAAACTAACCTCCCCAATTACATAGTGCAGATTTGTACCAGGCCCTGTCCTAGGTAATTTATATACACCACTTCATTTAACCCTTCCAATGACCCTACAAGTGAAACGCACTATCCAATTTTTCATGTGTGGAAACAGTGATTCCCTAATATTTTCAAGGTTTGCGTCAGTATTAGGTAGCAGAACTAGAATTTGGATAGCAGTCTGTCTGACTCCAAGTACTACTGCTTCCCATATAAGAAAAAAAGCCATAATATTCTGATGTGTAGGTTGGTTGCATTATATTTTCATTGTTCATCGCTAATGTTTTGGCTTAGATTTATTTGAACTCTTTATCCCTTAAATATAGGCCAGTCCTCATCAGCATCCTTTTCTGGCCTGTGGAGAAGAAGGCTTTACCCCAGAGAGGGCTTATAAAAACCTAAAATATTGAGTATCAGTGGGAGGTGTGCAGTTTTACAGCCTTGGATTTATGAACTATTGGTAGGTTCTTTCAATGTTCATATATGAAAGATACCTCTGCTGAGGACTAAAAATATAAAACACATTGGCTTTAAATGCAGGCTACTATTTATTATGTAGAACTTTATATGTTCTTTTATTTTGATCATTTTGAAGTATAAGGCTTGCTGGTGGCAGTTTACAGCTGCGTGGCTGTTGGGAGCAGTCAAATCAGCTGGAGACAAGCCATGTGTCTCCATTTTCTCAGTAAAATGTAAGTGAATTATAGTGCATTTCTTCAGATTTTCTCTCATATTGTTACTTCATAATGAAAAACATACTCTTGTACATACTATAAAGATTCTCTGTTTGAAATGAATTTTCAAAAGCTAACTCGAATTTCTGTGACCACTAGCAGATAAAGGGCCCGAACGGTCTTTTATTTGCTACAGCAGAAGGTAATTCATGATCTTTATTTTAAAGCAATATCTGGAAAGATTGACAAGTCCTAGATGATGATGAGCTTCTCTTAATATTCTGGATGCTCCTTTTTATTTTCTTTGCTTAGTTTCACCAGATTCTGTTGACTTCAAATGTAGATGAATCCTTACCTCTCATCCTGGCTCCCTGCTCTTCTTTTGCACATCTTTCCTAATGTTCCTATCATGTTCCCCAATACACACCTGTGCTGTATGCTAGGTGCCATCTGTAAATGCCTGCTGCACAGACAGGAGTCTCTTTAGTCCATCTAAAATGCCATGTATTTCTCTCCCCTTCTCCAGCCCTGGTTCTGTTCTGAATATTCTGTCTTCAATATCTTATTTTGCCTTTAGCACTCAGACTTGAGAACTTGGAGCCCAACTCGATCCCCTTTTCTCATTTTCTGTCTCGTATTGTGATTTGCAGAGTCTTGGAAGTTCTCTATTACACAGGTTTATATTCTGCCTTCCCTCCCTTGATTTTTCTCTCTGTTAATAATTCCATATCCATCACCTTCCATTTGAAACTACAACCTCAGGTGTACTCTAAGGAAATCTTTTTTCTTATTATCATTTTGAATATTATTTAGGAATGGAAGCCCTAATTTTCTAATCAGGTGCAACAGCAGCAGCAGCAGCAGTCAACTGTATCTCCTACATGGCTTTCCCCGGTCGTTCTCTAATCTCACTCCCACTATGCCCCTCCATTGTGTTCTTAAATAGCGTTTTTTTTTTTTTTTTTTTTTTAATTTTATTTTATTTTTAAGCTTTACATAATTGTATTAGTTTTGCCAAATATCAAAATGAATCTGCCACAGGTATACATGTGTTTTACACATAATCCTCTCTAGCAATTGCCTCATGTTTTATAGTGGTAATGGTGTTTTAAACTCTCTTTCCAACCACAATGAGCTCTTCAAAAGCAGGACCGTGTCTTACTCATTGTTGCTCTCCACTGTCAAGCATGATGCCTGACATTCCTTAGGAGACAAAAATGTCTGTTTAGTTAAACCCAAAACTGTGAAGTTGAATTCCCCTCTAAGACATATCTCCCAGTGAACCTGGTGAGTCTTTCAGGCTGTTTCTTGGTGTTCAAAGCATGGGAAACCACCAAGGATGAAACAGTGATTAGAGCCTAGGTTGGGGATTGACACATATTATAGTTTTGTTAATTTTTAGAAATATTTTTCAAAGATTCACCTAATAATGCAAGGCCTGGTGTGCTGTGGTTCATGGGGTTGCAGAGAGTCGGACACGACTGAGCGACTGAACTGAACTGAACTGAAATGTCCTAAAAGAAAATAGGACTTTGGAAAGGTAAGAAAGTATTGAAGTGACTGAGGTGTGAGGTTATTAGAGTCTGGAGTTTGGAGGTGGAGAAGGAAATAGAGATGATTGATAAAGAGAAATGGAGTCAAGAGAAGGAAAAATGTCAAAGAGAGGAAACATAAAAGTTAACTCTAAGCCTTGAGGTCAGAAGGAATTGCCGCGTATAAGGATTAGAAGTTCTTTGAGACGACCCTGACCGTTTCACTCTGATTGCAGACAGAACCAACTCCTAATAAAGTGTAAAGAGTGGATTTTTGGAACTTTTCAGGCCACCTAAGATCTATTGCATATGAGTTGCAATTCCTTTAAAAATTAATTAATTATTGAGGTAACATTGATTAATAATATTACATTGTTTCACCTGTGCAACATTCTTTGTCTCTGTCTTTATACTTTACCATGAGCTCACTGCAAAAATGTATTTTCTACCCATCACCGTACAGTTGATCGTCTTTACCCATTTTGCTCTTCCTCTGATCCCTTGCCCTCTGGTAAACACTACTCTGTTTTCTGTATCTACGAGTTTGTTTCTGCTTTATTGGTTTGTAAATTTATCTTGTTTTTGTTTTCTTGCTTGTTTTTTATACTTCACATATGAATGAAATTGTAAGTCATTTTTTTTTTATTAGACTTATGTCACCTAGCATAATTTTCTCAAGGCCATCTATGTTGTTAGAAATGGCAAGATTTCATCTTTTTTATGGCTGAGTAGTATTCTGCTGGAGAAGGCAATGGCAACCCACTCCAGTACTCTTGCCTGGAAAATCCCATGGACGGAGGGGCCTGGTGGGCTGCAGTCCATGGGGTCGCTTGGGAGTTGGACGCGACTGAGCGACTTCACTTTATTTTTTCACTTTCATGCATTGGAGAAGGAAATGGCAACCCACTCCAGTGTTCTTGCCTGGAGAATGCCAGGGACGGGGGAGCATGGTGTGCTGGCGTCTATGAGGTCGCACAGAGTCAGACACAACTGAAGCGACTTAGCAGTAGCAGCAGCAGCAGCAGTATTCTGCTATCTGTCCATCACATCTCCCTTATCCATTTATCTGTTGATGGGCATGTAGATTGTTTATATATATTGGCTATTGCAAATAATGCTATAATGAAGATAAAGGGATGTAAATTGGATTAGTGTTAAAAGTCCCCTACTATTATTTTGTTACTATCATTTTCTTCCTTTAGTTCCATGACTAATTGCTTTATATACATTGGTGCTCCTATGTTAGATGCATATATTAATCTCTGTCAAGTCTTCCTGATGAATTGTCCCCTGTGTTATTATAATATTCTGTCCATTTTTGTGTCTTGTTATCCTTTTTTGTCTTGAAGACTATTTTGTGTGACATAAGCCTGTATGTGCTGGGCTGTGCTTAGTTGCTCAGTCATGTCCAGCTCTTTGCCACCCTATGGACTGTAGCCCGCTAGGTTCTTCTGTCCTTGGGGATTCTACAAACAAGAATTCTGGAGTGGGTTGCCATGTCCTTCTCTAGCGGATCTTCCCAACCCAGAGATCAAACCCAGGTCTTCTGCACTGAAGGCAGATTCTTTACCATCTGAGCCACCAGGGGAGCCCATGAATACTAGAGTGGGTAGCCTAACCCTTCTCCAGGGGATCTTCCCAACCCAGAAATTGAACCAGGACCTCCTGAATCACAGGCAGATTCTTTACCCACTGAGCTACCAGGGAAGCTCCAGAGCACGTATGTACCTGCTTTCTTTTGGCTGTTATTTGTTTGAAGTAGCATTGTCTGACCCTTCCATTTGGGCCAGTATTTGTGTCTCCTGGAGGCAGCATATAGTCTGATCTTGTTTGTTAATCTATCCAACTACTCTGTGTCTTTTACTTGGCAAGTTCGGTTTATTTATATTTAGTGTGATGATCAATTAGTGAGAACTTAGTGTTGCCATTTTTTACTTTGTTTTTTGGTTTCTCTATCTCCATTTTTTCCTTTTTGTTTCTCTATGCCATTTTGGTTTGGTGATTTTCTGTTTTTCTCAGTTACCTCTTTTTTAAAAAGCTGTTTCGTGTCTCTGCTCTGGGTTTATATTTTGTGGTTACCATGAAGTTTGTATAAGCATCTCTTAGCTAGAAGTCCTTTTCCAGCTGAAAGCATCTTATTTTCAGTTACCTATATGGGTTGACGTTCTTCTCTTTTTCTCCCTTTATGTTTTTGTTGTCTTAAATGACCCTTTTTTTGTGTTGTGAATTTGTTACCAAACTGAGATAGCTACAGTTATTTTTCTGCTTTCTTTTCCCACCTTTAACTTTTATACTATAATAATGTGTTTAAAAAGTTTTGTGTAGTTTTTGCTATTTTGTTTCTGATAAAAGTTTTTTTCACTGTCTCTTGTAAGGCAGGTCTGCTGCTGCCGCTGCTAAGTTGCTTCATTCGTGTCCGACTCTGTGCGACCCCATAGACAGCAGCCCACCAGGCTCCCCCGTCCCCTGGACTTTCCAGGCAAGAACACCGGAGTGGGTTGCCATTTCCTTCTCCAATGCATGAAAGTGAAAAGTGAAAGTGAAGTTGCTCAGTCGTGCCCGACTCTTAGCAACCCCATGGACTGCAGCCTACCAGGCTTCTCCATCCATGGGATTTTCCAGGCAAGAGTACTGGAGTGGGGTGCCAAAGCAGGTCTAGTGTTGATGGATTCCTTCAGCTTTTGTTGAGGAAAATATTTTTTTTTTTTTTCTTTTACATCTGAGTGATAAACTTGCTGGATACAGTATTGTTGGGTGACAGTTTTTGTCTTTCAGTATTTTAAGACTGTCATCCCATTCCCTCATGGTTTTTGCTGAGAAATCTGCTGATAGCCTACTAGGGGGTTCTTTTGTAGGTTACCATTCTTTTTCCCTTGCTGCCTTTACAATTCTTTGTCATTGACTTTTGACAGTTTTAATATTACATGTCTTAGAAAAGATCTTTTGGCATTGAGGTCATTTGGTTTTCTCTAAGCTTCATGGACTTTTATATGCAGTTCCCTCACCATACCTGGGAAGTTGTCAGCTATTATTTCTTTAAATAATCTGGTCACTTTGTCCTCTATTCTCTTATGGGAAACCCATTATCCTAATGTTACCCTTCCTAAAAGATTCAGATAACTCTTGCAGGATTTCCTCACTTTTAAAATATCTTATTTCTCTTTCCTCTTCTACTTGTATTGTTTCTAGATTTCTATCTTTGGGCTTACTAATTCTCTCTTCCATATGGTCTGCTCTATTTCCACTGCTCTCTAATGCATTCTTCTCATTTATTGTGTTCTTTAGCTCCAACATTTCTGTTTTTTTTTTTTTTTTTACAGTTTTAACCTTAGGTAGAGTGTTCCTTTTATTCATTAATTTTATTTCTTAGCTCATTAAACTGCCTTTTTGAGTTTTCTTTCTCTCACTGAGTTTCTTCATGATAGCTATTTTGAATTCTCTATCAGTTAGATCATAATCTTCTGTGACTGTAAGTTTGGTTTCTGGAGAATTGCCTTAGTCTTATTTATCTATTTATTTATTTTTGCAGTGTAGTGTTATCTGTGGTTCTTTATGTTGCTTGATGAGTTGTTGCTCCGCTGATGCATTTGAAATTAAATGACAGGTTAGAAGTTAGACTTTGTTCTTTGATTTTCTGTCAGATGGCACTATCACACAAGCTTTTTATTTCTTTTACCTGAGTGACCACAAGTTATATTTGACAGTGGCACTTTCCAGTCTCTGATCTCTCTTTAAGAGGTGTGGCTCACAGGGGGCATTGGTGACTTGCTTCTGCCAGAGCCTCTGTTGTCCCTGATATGCAGAGCTCTCTCCTTGCACCTGGGATCCCCTGAGACACAGGCCTTCTAAAGAGGGAAGGAAACCGAGAGGGAAGAGCCAGGGTTGTGCAGGCACCTCTACCATATCCTGTTTTTGTGAAGTTCAGAGGCTCTGCTACTGCAGATGGGGGAGGGCAGGCACCAGGGTCAGGGTGCCTCAGTTGCTGGAGGGATGGGGTCTCAGGCTCCGGCTCCACTGCTGCCCCATTACCTGTTTCCATGGACACTGTTGTGGTTGAGTGGATGGAGTTGTGTGTGCCATCTTTCCTGCTGCTCTGAATTTTCTCTAGATCTGGGCTCCATTGCTATGGTCGGAGGGCTGTGTGTACAGACACTCTCTCTGTTGTTCCCTCAGTTCCACCTCCTCTGTGTGATCCCATCCACCTGCCTTTAGAGGTACAGCTGTGTGGAATTCTCTGGCATCCTGTTGTATTGGGCAGAGGCATCTTTGTTGGGTTATGGATGCTTTAATGGTTATAGGCTGAATACGAGAGACAGAAGTAGTTTTTCACTTCACCATGTTTCTGACATCACTCCTAGGTTGCAGATCTTGAGAGATTTGGAAACTGAGATTGCTTTGGGCTACTCTTCTTCAAAATGCCTTTCCTTCACTTGGGAGGATAATAAAACTTAGTGCTTAGAACTTATGTTTTCCAAATGCCAAAGTGATTTGAGAACAAAAGGTCTATATGAATTATACCCAACAAATAGTGAGAAGGTAAATCTTGTGATCTTTCAGGCATTTAGAAATTGTTAATTTTATGAATTTAGATGGATAATATTAATGCATATTCTTTAATGAGTCTCTTCTAATTGTCTGTCTTTACTGAGTCTCCAGGGGCAAAACCATCTTAGGAATAAAGTTGAACATAATTCTAGAGAGTTAGTTGAAGGGATTCATTCTTTAAGGTATTTTATAATTTTAAATAACTAAAAAATTAGTTTAAGAGTTGTGATATGAGTGAAATGGGGCTAGAATGTATAATTAACACTGAAACTTTGATTTCAAACAAGATGCAATTTGAAACTTTATTTGTTAAAAATATGGTATTCTATTTGGAGTTTAATTGTTGGGATTCAGGAAGAGAAAGCAGAGAAGTACTTAAGTATAAATTTTAGTGTAAAACAAGTATAATGTGGCCATTTATACAGTTCACTTGGGTAATGGTTGGTGTCTCGATTGCTGTACTAATAGTTAACCTTTCTCCTAAGACAATATTGTTTCTATGGGGGTGGGAAGGGAAGAGTATATAGTATAAACAGTTTTATCACACAGAGCAGGGGATGTCTTTGGAAGTAGTCTCTCCTGAATTAACACAAATTAGTTATTTAAAACAACACACTTTAAAAATTTCTAAGAAATAGTTTATTTTTAGGTAGCAATGTGTTCATATTGCTGGTATCAATGTTTTAGCCTAATAATTCTATTCCACAGATATTCTTTAAAAATATGAGATATAGTTTCATACTTTCATATAAAGTTTCACACTTATAGTGTGAAATAAGTTATAGGTGTACAGTATAGTAAATCACAATTTTAAACATTGTGATCCACTTATGGTTATTATAGAATACTGACTCTATTCCCTGTATTGTACTGTATATCCTTGTAGCTTATTTGATACATGATAGTTTATACCTCATTATCCCCTACTCCTATATTGCTCTCCATCTGTCTCTCACCCCATTGGTAGCCACTTCATTGATGAGCTCTCGTAGTGTCTTTAGGATTTTCTAGGTATAGCATCATGTCATCTGCAAACAGTGATTGTTTTACTTCTTCCTTTCCAATTTGGATTCCTTTTGTCTCTTCTTTTTTCTGATTGGTGTGACAAAGGCTTCTAGTACTATGTTGAATGAAAGGTGAGACTGGCATCCTGGTCTTGTTCCTGATCTTAGGGAAAAAAGATTTCAGCTTTTCTGTGTTAAGTATGATGTTAACTATGGGATTGTCATATTTTGGCTTTATTATATCGAGGTAGATTCCCTTTATGCCTACTTTCTGGAGAGATTTTAATCATTAATACATGCTTAATTTTCTCAAAAGTATTTTTTCTGTATCTATTGAGACAATCATATGATTTTTATTCTTTGTTTTGTTAATGTGGTATAACACATTGATTGATGTGTGGAGTTTGAAAAATTATTATCCCACTTGATAATGGTGGATGAGCATTTTAATGTATTGTTGGACTCAGCTTGCTAATATTTTTTGAGGATTTTTGTGTCTATTTTTATCAGTGATGGGTATGTGTGGGTGTGTGTGTGTGTTTTCTAGCTCAGGTGCTCAGTCATGTCTGACTCTTTGTGACCCCATGGATGCAAAGTGTTTAAATTTACTGCTTCAATCTCATTACTGGTAACTGGTCTGTTTTTATTTTCTATTTCTACCTGGTTTAGTATTAGGATACTGTACATTACTAATGATTCATCCATTTATTCTTGGCTGTCTATTTTATTGGTATATAGTTATTTGCAGCAGTCTCTTTTGATCCTTTATGTGATGTTGATTATGACTTCTCCCTTTTTGTTTCTGATTTTATTAATTTGGGAACTCTCCCTTTTTTCTTGATGGATCTAGGTAAAATTTTATCAATTTTGTGTATCTTCTCAGAGAACCATCTTTTATTTTCATTGATCTTTTCTGTTTTTGTCTCTATTTCATTTATTTTTGCTCTGATCTTTATGATTTCTTTCTTTCTACTAACTTTGGATTTTGTTTGTTCTTCTTTCTCTAGTTACTTTAAGTGTAAGGTTAGGTGATTTTGAGAGTTTTCTTGTTTCCTGAGGTAAGCTTACAACACCTCTCATTTTAATCTAACAATATTTATGGGTCAGAAGTCTGAGAATTGGTCAAGTAGGTCTCCTGTTTAGGGGCTCACAAGGCTACCTACATTCAAGGCTGGCTCTCTGGGTTTTCATTTAAAGTCTTTAGTTGGTAGCTTATGTGAAAAATTGCTTTCAATGTTGCTTTTGTCTAGATTGTAGAAATCTTTGCTTTACTCATCCCACAGGTATTCAAGAGATTAATTAGGATTCACTGTAAAATCTTTGATTATACTAGAATTATCATCTTATTATTTAGATTGACAAAATCATATACTTGATACCTTAGAATAATGAATGTATATGAAGATAATGTTCTAATCAAGAGTTCATTGATATCAGTAACAAGGGATCTGAGTAATGATTTTTAAATATATATATATATATATATATATATATATATATATATATTTATATACACCACCAGGGAAGTCCTCATATACACACACACACATATTTATTTTAAGATATAATGGGACTTCTCAATAAATTTTTAACATTTTGAAATAAATATATTCTCTGATTTATCCTATAGTCTACTATCTAAACATTTATCTTTGAGATAGATTTTATTGAAGCAATTAATAGTCTGTCTTATATCAAGGCATTTAAAAGTTGGTAGCTATTTAAAAGTAGAAATGTAAATAAATGTACATTTTACCCATTACATGACATTTTTCTCCTTAAGAGATTAATAGTCAGTAGAAAGATAAAAAACTGTGATATCATCTTGAGAATCAACTGATTTGAAAATCTGATTAATGTTGCTATTACAAATTCTGTTTAAGAAATATTTTTTCCAGACTTCATCAAATGCCAAAGCAGGGAGATGCTGATCTTTAATCACCTACCACACATGCAAGCTGGCATAGCAGCAAGAAAAGAAATGTCATCAGTGTGATACACCAATTTTATCTCAAAATACATTTTAAAATGTGAATTATAATTAGTATATGGTATTGTTTCTAATTCTTTGCGACCAAGCTTTACAAAGTGTGTACTGACACATTTTCTTGGCATGAGATCAGTGTTCTAATTGCTATTCCTTTGGAAAAACCTTCCATTTTATGTTTTATTTTTATCATTTTTCCAATGACCTTGAGATGTGGTCATCAAGAATGAATGTCACTGTGTTATAACTTAATTCTCTTACATTTTTATACCTATTCTTCCAGCTTACTTTTTCAAATTCTTGAATTAATTTTTAGCCACAAAATTAAGATATTGAGGTTTGAGATACACAAAGCAGGGCATTGGGGGAAAATTAAGAAGTAGACTTTTTGTATATGAGAACTAGTATATATGGTATGGTGGCCTTCCCTTGTGGCTCAGACAGTAAAGAATCTGCCTGCAATGCAGGAGACCTGGGTTTGATCCCTGGGTCAGGAAGATCCCCTGGAGAAGGGAATAGCTACCTACTCCAGTATTCTTGCCTAGAGAATTCCATGCACAGAAGAGCCTGGAGATCACAAAGAGCTGGACATGACTGAGCAATGAACAGTTTCACTTCACATATATAGTAAACATAGTATTTTTCTCGATGTAAGTCAGCCCTTCATATGTACAGGTTCTGCATCTATGGGTTCTGCATCCAAGTGTTCAACCAATAGTGGATTAAAAGTATTTGGGAAAAATTTCCAGAAAGTTCAACAAAACAAAACAAATTTGCCATACTCTGGTAACTATTTAGATAGCATTTACCTTGTGTTAGATACTGTAAATATCCTAGAAATGCTTTAAAGTTTATGTGAAGATTGCATAGGTTATATGCAAATGCATAAGGGATTTCAGCATCAGCAAATTTTTTATCTGTAGGGATCCTGGAACCAAGCACCTAAGGATGAGGATATGAAGGGCAGAGTATACATAATCTTGAGGAATGACTACATTGTGTGTGGTTTTCTGGAGAAGTATCAAGCCTAAGAAAAACTGGGTGCTGTATTCTATTACATCTTGACTATGCCTTCCTCACCTGCATTCCATAATTAAAAGAATTTCCTTGAAGTGCCTTTAGGATTGAAGCATACGCAAGGGATTTCTGCATTGATTCTATGGCATGCTAACAAATTTGCTATCAGTTCAGTTCAGTCGCTCAGTTGTGTCTGACTTTGCAACCCTATGGACTGCAGCATGCCAGGCCTCCCTGTCCATCACCAACTGCCAGAGCTTGCTCAAATTTGCGTCCATTGAGTTGGTGATGCCATCCAACCATCTCATCCTGTGTCATCCCCTTCTCCTCCCACCTTCAATCTTTCCCAGCATCAGGGTCTTTTCCAAAGATTTAGTTCTTCACATTCAGGTAGTGACCAAAGTATTGGAGTTTCAGCTTCAGCATCAGTTTTTCCAATGAATATTCAGGACTGATTTCCTTTAGGATGGACTGGTTGGATCTCTTTGCAGTCCAAGGGATTCTCAAGAGTCTTCTCCAACACCACAGTTCAAAAGTATTAATTTTTTGGCACTCAACTTTCTTTACAATCCAACCCTCACATCCATGCATGACTACTGGAAAAACCATAGCTTTGACTAGAGGACTTTTGTTGGCAAAGTAATGTGTCTGCTTTTTAATATGCTGTCTAGGTTGGTCATAGCATTTCTTCCAAGGAGCAAGGGTCTTTTAATTTCATGGCTGCAGTCACCATCTGCAGTGATTTTGGAGCCCACTGTTTCCATTGTTTCCCCATCTATTTGCCATGGAGTTATGGGACCAGATGCCATGATCTTAGTTTTCTGAATGTTAAGTTTTAAGCCAACTTTTTCACTGTCCTCTTTCACTTTCATCAAGAGGCTCTTTAGTTCTTCTTCACTTTCTGCCATAAGAGTGGTGTCATCTGCATATCTGAGGTTATTGATATTTCTCCCAAAACAAATTTGCTATGGTTCTCATGAAATCCCATTGAATGAATCAATGATATGTTGGTCTGCCAATTCTGGATAACTTTGTAGGTTTCAAGATGCTCATAGAGGACTTTTGCCATACTAAGTTGGCAAAAGTTTTTAAGAGGATAAAAAAATTGTGGGTGGTATGTGTGGTCTTATTCTTTCTCCATCTAGCTTTTATTAGTATTGAGTAAGTAACTGGACCTTTAATTTAGTTACACACTTTTCTGTTACCTCATAATTTATATTCACTTTTGTGAAGTAGTGTTTTTTTAAATATAAATTTATTTATTTTAATTGGAGGCTAATTACTTTACAATATTGTATTGGTTTTGCCATACATTGACATGAATCTGCTATGGGTGTACATGTGTTCCCCATCCTGAACCCCCCTCCCACCTCCCTCCTCATCCCCCACCTCTGGGTCATCCCAGCACACCAGCCCCAAGTACCCTGTATCATGCATTGAACCTGGACTGATGATTTGGTTCACATATGATAATATACATGATTCAATGCCATTCTCCCAAATCATCCCACCCTCACCCTCTCCCACAGAGTCCAAAAGACTTCTCTATACATTTGTATCTCTTTTGCTGTCCCGCATACAAGGTTATCATTACCATCTTTCTAAATTCCATATATATGCATTAGTATACTGTATTGGTGGGTTTTTTTCTGGGTTACTTCACTCTGTATAATAGGCTCCAGTTTCATCCACCTCATTAGAACTGATTCAAATGTATTCTTTTTAATGGCTGAGTAATACTCCATTGTGTATATGTACCACTGCTTTCTTATCCATTCATCTGCTGATGGACATCTAGGTTGCTTCCATGTCCTGGCTATTATAAACAGTGCTGCGATGAACATTGGGGTACACGTGTCTCTTTCAATTTTGGTTTCCTCGGTGTGTATGCCCAGCAGTGGGATTGCTGGATCATAAGGCAGTTCTATTTCCAGTTTTTTAAGGAATCTCCACACTGTTCTGCATAGTGGCTATACTAGTTTGCATTCCCACCAACAGTGTAAGAGGGTTCCCTTTTCTCCATACCCTCTCCAGCATTTATTGCTTGTAGACTTTTGGATTGCAGCCATTCTGACTGGCGTGAAATGGTACCTCATAGTGGTTTTGATTTGTATTTCTCTGATAATGAGTGATGTTGAGCATCTTTTCATGTGTTTGTTAGCCATCTGTATGTCTTCTCTGGAGGAATGTCTGTTTAGTTCTTTAGCCCATTTTTTGATTGGGCATTTATTTTTCTGGAATTGAGCTGCAGGAGCTGCTTGTATATTTTTGAAATTAATTCTTTGTCAGTTGCTTCATTTGCTATTATATTCTCCCATTCTGAAGGCTGTCTTTTCACCTTGCTAATAGTTTCCTTTGTTGTGCAGAAGCTTTTAAGTTTAATTAGGTCCCATTTGTTTATTTTTGCTTTTATTTCCATTACTCTGGGAGGTGAGTCATAGAGGATCCTGCTGTGATTTTTGTCAGAGAGTGTTTTGCCTATGTCTTCCTCTAGGAGTTTTATAGTTTCTGGTCTTACGTTTAGATCTTTAATCCATTTTGAGTTTTATAGTTTCTCGTCTTATGTTTAGATCTTTAATCCATTTTGACTTTATTTTTGTGTATGGTGTTAGAAAGTGTTCTAGTTTCATTCTTTTACAAGTGGTCTTATGTTTAGATCTTTAATCCATTTTGAGTTTATTTTTGTGTATGGTGTTAGAAAGTGTTCTAGTTTCATTCTTTTACAAGTGGTTGACCAGTTTTCCCAGCACCACTTGTTAAAGAGATTGTCTTTAATCCATTGTATATTCTTGCCTCCTTTGTCAAAGATAAGGTGTCCATATGTGTGTGGATTTATCTCTGGGCTTTCTATTTTGTTCCATTGATCTATATTTCTGTCTTTGTGCCAGTACCATACTGTCTTGATGACTGTGGCTTTGTAGTAGATCCTGAAGTCAGGCAGGTTGATTCTTCCAGTTCCATTCTTTCTCAAGATTGCTTTGTCTATTCGAGGTTTTTTTGTAGTTCCATACAAATTGTGAAGTAGTCCATATATATACCTTATTATTATTCATCTGGAAAAATTAAAGCCTTCTTATTATAAAATATTAAAAGATCTAATAAATTAAAAAAATTCATTCTGCATTGGGTAACACAAAGTGAGGAACACCATGTTAGGTGTAGAGGGATGATTTAAGAGGGGATCCTCAACTGCCCAGTTTATAATCTAAATGATGCACGAGGGAAGTTTTTGTCTTAGAATATTTATAATAAAAATAAATAAAACTACTTTTTTGACATAAAGACATAGGCCATCATGAGAAGTGCAGTATATTTCAGAAATAGATGGTTAGATTCAAAAATATTCCAGCATTTGAAGATAGTTATTGGATTTAGGAATGCTCATAAATTTGAACATGGGACAGAATCTAAGCCTGTTGATTTTTTTTGGCCAGAATTTTACAAATATTTGAATTTGAATACTTTTGGCTGGGGAATGCATTTTCCTGTTTTACATGTTGCCACTCTTTCCCAGCTGTATTTCCTGGCTTTTCGTTGTTCCTGCCTTGCTCCTTTGCATTTGAGGTTGCATTTCCAGGTTTATACTGCAAATATCAATGAGGATTATAGAATTATAGAATTTCTTGCTTGAGAGTTATAAACGACATTTTAATTTTAAATTGAATTAAAGATAAGGAAAATAAATCATATTTCCCAAAGTTAATATCAATCAAAATGTAGAAATATGGCTATAGCAATGGATTATGCCTTGTCCCTCTGATTAGGCATTTCATTAATTCTAGTGGTTGGATCTTGTTACATATTTTGAATACCAACTCTGATTAATATAATTCTAACATGGTGTATTTGTGTGTGCAATCCATTTCTTTCCACTGCAAGCACCATACATGCCATGCTTTCTATGAGACAGAATCTTTCAGCATCAGTAGGCTCCTTGTTTAACTTTGCTTCCTGCAATAACAAATGACTTTTTGTTCAAGAATGACAAGAGATCAATTAAAGAGAAAGAAGAATGTTAATCCAAGATGGAACTAGGCCCACCCTAATTGAAGAATGGTGAACAAGAATCTGGTCAATGAATTATAACCTCATTTTAAAATTCATTCATCCATTTGATAATTAATTCTGATGGCATCTTACATAATCATCAGAGGCTTTCCCTGCAAAGTACATGAAGGTAAATGAACCTTTACTTCAAGCTTGATATCTATCTTTGGCTTACTGTTGAACACATTATAATGAAGCAACAGACAGATGCCTGATCACTCAGGTTTGGTTAGGGAAAGACTAGTATCATTGCTGTGTAATGAAATAATGGTAGATATGAAACTCTGTGTCATCAACCTTTAAAAGAGTTCTTTAATCCTATGGATTTACAAATACTTCATTTTCATTTTGGGATTAGAGAATAATATTAAATTCTCATTTGAGTGTGATTTCTGACTTTGGTAAAAGTGAAGAGACTAATAAAAATTCTTGGAGAAGTTTGTGGTTGGAGTTGCCCTTTTATCTGGTTAGGTTTCAAGAATAAATTAGGAAAATGAAGGTCTTTACTGTCAGAACATGAAGCCAACCCATAAATAAACGCTGGGAGAGTCTGAGACCCGAGAGAGTCTCCAGATATGAATCACCAAAGATAAACAGCCTCTGCAGTTGGTCCCTGTTTTGTACAGAGGCTCCTGTACTAATCGGACGTACAGGGCTCGTCAGTGTCACTTGCCATCAGCCAGACTCAAGCAACTAAGTATACTGCTGACCTCTCTGAAGTGTATGACCAAAAACGAAGTCACAGTCCTGATACGGAGTTTAGAGGGTGCTCTAAAGAATGTCCCAACCATAGAAGCCTCTTTTCTTTAAAACTCCCATAACCAAGAAATATAGATAAATTCAAGCCCACACAGTTTTCTCAGTATTTGAGTAAGACCCTTTCCTATTGGAGTATGGATGTTAATACAGAATTCAAAGTCAAAACATCCATTTGCTACTTCCCCTGTGGGGATGGGTCTCTCTTTAGGTGGAGGCCAGTGGTCTGTATTTGCGCAGATGACAGTGGATGAGATGGTCAGTAATTTCATTGCACTGGACCTGCCTTCCTGGGTCATAGTTCTAACACTCATCCAAAGCTGAGGGAGTTGGGTTGTGTCTCCAAGAAGCTCTAGAACAACAGGATGGGCTCTTTGGTGAAGTTGTGGTCCTCTCACTGGTTTTGATCGTCTCTGTGTGCCTTTTTCTATTTCAGTCACCGCAAGTAGATTTATTTTTTATCAAGCCTTTAACTTTTGACTTCTTAGTGAAATAAAATACCACCCTGCTAGAAATAGACAATTTTATTGTTAGCAATTGCTGACAAATGCAAGCTTATGCCTGTCTTTTTAAAGCAATCTATTCAACACTAAAATCAATGTGACAACTCAAAACTCCCATCTCTTCTTTCCTTAAGGCAGGATATTAACAAACAAAACACTTGCTATATAAACATACTTGACAACTGGCAACTCCCATTTCCTCTATTCTTTAAGGCAAAGTAATCACAAACAAAAAATTTCAAGAAAATCTGTATACCTTCATTTGAGGTCTAAGGATTGCCTTGAGTGCTAGAGACTGATAGCAGATATTAGATCAGCAGATAGAGAAAGAGATAAATGAGTGCAAAGAGATCTGGATTTTTCTGTTCTTTGAAATTTTAAAAAATTCTTGACAACCCAGAATTATACTTAGATCACTTATTTTCCTGTCTAGTTCTTTCTTTGTAATTTTAATTATCTTTCCTCTACCTGTGTCTCTTACCTTTTTAATTGTAAAGCCTTAATATTTAATATAGAAATTTGCTTTTAGAGAGATGGTTCAAAGCTTCAGCTATAAAGTCATCATTCATAGTGTAAGGAATCATGTGGTGGAACCCCAAAATATCAAATAGAAAGTACATTTATGATGCAAGGGAAAAAAAAAAACTTGCCCAATGACTTTTATAGAGAACAAAGATGAAAAAAATTATTTTTAATTTTTACAGGAAAAGGAACCTACTCATTTCAAGAATAGGATTCAGGCACAATAGATCAGGTTAATAACAAAGCTGAGTACTAGGAAGAGACTAGATTTAGCTCAGTTCGTAAAGAATCCGCCTGCAATGCAGGAGACCCCAGTTCAATTCCTGGGTTGGAAAGGTGACCTGGCAAAAGGGAATGGCAACCCTCTTCAGTATTCTTGTCTGGAAAATCCCATGAACAGAGGAGCCTGGTGGGCTACTGTCCATGGGGTTGCAAAGAGTCAGACATGACTGAGCAATTAAGCATGAGGTTATAAATAAACATTGACAGTACTGTGTTCTGAATGTGAGAGAGCAGTGCATGCAGAACTTCTGTGCCTTGGGAGGAGCAGCATATAGTACCTGGCAGATACCAGAAATATTAGTGTGGGCTCAGCATGGAGTTGAAGTCTATGCTTTAGCAATCAGATAAGAACTAGTGAAATTAGAGTTATTATTGTTAATATGAGCTCCATTTATTACCAATAGACTATTGAAGCTTAGATAAATGGATGTTACCTAGTAATGAAAGCAAATTTCTCTGCTCTACTGGCCTATGAGCTTGAAGGGACAAGGCTATGCTTACATACCTCACTGTATGCAATACCCCACCATATGCAGTTTAATGAATTTGTTGACTTGCTTACATAAAATGATCAGAAACACCTTCTTATGCCTTGATCTGATGTTGCAGATGCTTTGTTAAGTGTTGAGAAGAATCCAAGTAAAATTCTGAGCCACAGGGCAGGAAATCAGAAACCCAAGTTATGTTCATGGGACAAGTAGCCTCACTAACCAATTCGATTATTTTTTTCTAGAAAAACAATACTGGTCATACAATAAATTTCAAATAAAAGGTTGCATAACATGTTCTGACCCTTGTTTCACATCTTAAACAGTATTTTCTAGTATAATGTGACAAAGTTGTAAACATGAGGTGAATGATGAATAAAGTTTTGATTTTAAATTCCCATATACCAGAGAAAAATGGGGAATTTTCATAAGAATTGCTAGCTGTCAGGCCACATACACAAGAGGGAGTAAAAGTGTGAAGTAATAAGGCAACCAAATAAATATGAAGAAGAAATAAAATGAATTCTTAAGGGTATGACACTTAAGATTAGAAATTTGAAGAAATGAAAAAAGAGAGAGAGAATCTAAAGGCAGTAACGAAGAATGGAGCAAGTGGAGACCTTCTCCAAGAGCCTTCTTTGACCACTCTATTTAAATATATCCCCTTTTAATTTCCTAGTGACTCAGACTATATTCTTGATCTGTAGGTTTATTTACTTCTCTGTAGTCTGTCTCTGTCACTAAGTGGAAAGCTTTATAAAGGCAGAAGCCACGCTGTGTTTTATCCATCACTTTGTCCTTATAACCAAGCACAATGCCTCCTGCTTGGTAGAAATAAATATTTGTTGAATAAATGAATGAATGAACACATGAATGAAAGCCTAGAAAGAATGTGTTATAAGTTCATGATTTTCCATTTTGATAATGTATCAGTGGCAAAGATAATTCCAAAAAGGTAATTTATTCAAATAAAGTTATGCCTTTCTGTTTCAGGAATAAACACAAATACTCTTGGCATAACCCACCATTTTCTGAGAGGTCGTTAGAAAATTGCACTTATCTATAGCTTTCTGAATATGGGAGGTGATCCAGGATATATCTGCTGGCTATATCAGAGAGATAACCTTAAGTTACATAAATAACCCTAATGTCAGAGTTCTGTTGACATAAAAGGTTCTAGTATAGATATTAATAGAGAAAATTATTATTTATTTATTTTAAAATGTATTTTTAATTGGAGGATAATTTTTACAATGTTGTGTTGGTTTCTGCCATGTGTCAACATGAATCAGCCATAGGTATACATAGGTCACCTCCCTCTTAAATCTCCCTCCCACCTCCCTCCTCATCTCCCCCCACCCCCGCCCCTGTTCACAGAGCACCTGCTTTGGGTTCCATGTATCATATAGCATATTCCCACTGGTTATCTATTTTATATATGGTAATGTATATGTTTTAATGCTACTCTCTCAATTTGTTTCACTCTCTCCTTCCCTCACTGTGTTCACAAGTCTGCTTTCTATATCTGCGACTCCATTGCTGCCCTGCAATTAACACATATACATGGAATCTAGGAAGATGGTACTGAGAAAATAATTTATATTTAAATATAAATAGTTGGCAAGTTATACTAGTCTAAATTTCCCCAGAGCAATCCTGTAGAGTTGCAAGTTGTAAGTGAGTTGGCAAAATTTGCTCTTTTGGAATGTCTCTTGCTCCCAGTTGCTCTGCTTTTCTGTGATGGGACTGTATGGTTCATGAGTCAATGTCCTACTCATCCTGAGCACTCTAGTTATTAAGTCAGAGAGCCTATGAGTTAGCCACCATCTGGGGGAGGTGGACACTGTGTGGGCAGTGAGGTGTCAGATCAAATCTTTTTCCTCTCTTCCTTGCTTCTATCTTTAGCAGTTTAAGCAGCTGAGGAGACACACGGCTCAGCCATGAGTCTCCACACATGGCGTGTATCTCCTCACATTGTGACATCTGCTTCCTTCAGAGTTACATTTTTATTCTTCTATTCAAGAAAAGCAAATGTCCTAGACTCTGTATTTAGGTAGTTTGATTGAAAACTCAGCTAGGGTGATCATGGGTTTCCATTTGCTGGTTTATATCTCTTGTTTGGCATATTTATTAATAGCTCCTCCTTTAAAATTTTTTTATTTTAATGTCAAGTATGGTTGATTTACAATTTGTCTTAGTTCTGCTGTATAGCAAAGTGACTCAGTTATACATATATATATGTATATGTACATATTACATATATATATACACACACACATACATTCTTTTTCACATTTCTTTTCATTATGGTTTATTATAGGAAATTAAGTATAGTTCCCTTGCTAAATGGTAGGGACTTGCTGTTTATACATTCTATTAATATATATAATAGTTTGCATCTGCTAATTCCAAACTCCTGTTCATCCCTCCCCCACCCCCTCTTCCCCTTTGCAACCACAAGTCTGTTCTCTCTGTTTGTGAGTCTGTTTCTGTTTTGTAGATAGGTTCATTTGTGTAGTATTTTAGATTCCATATATAAGCTATATCATATGATATTTGTCTGACTTACTTCGCTGAGCATGCACTTCCATGTTGCTGCAAATGGCAGTGTTTCACTCTTTGTTATGACTAAACACTATTTCATTGCACATATGTACCACATCTTTATTCATCAGTGAACATTTAGGTTGTTTCCCTGTCTTGGAATAATTCCTCCTTTTGATCTCAAGAGTGTCCTGAGCTGGATTATGAATTAGCCCTCATTGTAAGTCATTTCTCAAGAGACTCTTCTGAGTTCCGAAATCTAGAAAAGAATCATCAATTAGTGTTGAATAGTAGTAGACACTGGCTAAGTATTGCAGAGTATCCAGAAGTAACAAAGCAGGTTATCATCATTCATTTCTGATAAAGTCTTTTAAAGCAGGTTTCTAAATATTCATGGTTTACAGGGCTGTCTGACGGCCCATGGGTGTCAGCTAGGAAGTAAATCAGCTGGCTTTAGGTAAAACTAGTAGGTCTATTGACAATCTGAGAGATAATTCTTCAGAATCCATGTTCTGTATATCTCTAATAAAGCAAAATGTAAATAAAATATTCAAGAACATCATAAATAACGGAATAAGGTAGTTTATAAAATTTAAAATCGGATTTCTGTTGGCAAAATAAACCCTATAGTATCTTACATGTCATCATTTTTAAAATATCAACCTCATCCTCCTTGAATGTGCAAGATGAAAGCAGCCTTGGTGAATGAGGAGGGCTGTTCTGTGTACTACGCATGACGTGTGTGTATGTATTTACAGGTGTTTTCCTCATCAGACATTGAGCTCCTGTCCTGGGCTACCTCCCTCATCTTCCTTTAATTTTTTCAGAGATTGGAGGAGAGCAATTCTGCATAAATGTGGTTACCTTATTCTTTTTCCTGTTAACTTCATATTATAAATGGCAAAAATATTTCTTTACCATTACTCTGTTAAAGGTCAGTTCATTTATTTTTGCCTCATGGAAAAAATTTGTACAAGCACCTGGCTTTCTAAGGATTCACATTTATGACTAAAGGCACATGTTTCCTGTACATATTTTCACATCATAAATTAAGCAGATTTTACCTTTCATCACAATTTTCTCTCTTCCTTGATGAGTAAGTAGGGCACTGGCGGAAATAATTTCATGAATCTTTCTTTTTTTTTCTTGTGTTTAGCTAGAATGAATATAGATCGAAAGCTTCAAAGAAGCAGGAATCATGCCCATTTTATTCAGCATTTGTACTTAGCATTCATCATAATGGATTGTACATGCTAAGTGGTGGTGGATG
Organism: Bos indicus; assembly: GCF_029378745.1. NCBI lineage: Eukaryota > Metazoa > Chordata > Mammalia > Artiodactyla > Bovidae > Bos > Bos indicus. The sequence continues at coordinate 33,665,345 of NC_091766.1, read as the reverse complement.
GAGTGCTCAGTCATGTCCAACTCTTTGTGGCCCCATGGACTGTAGCCTGCCAGGCTCCACTGTCCATGAAATTCTCCAAGCAAGAATACTGGAGTGGGTTGCCATGTCCTATTCCAGGTACATGCTTAGGTACCCAGTTAATATTTCTTCAATATCAATGATTTCATGGGTTCTATGATAATAAAAGAAAGAAAGAAAGTGAAGTCCTCAGTTGTATCTGACTCTTTGCGACCCCATGGACTGTAGCCTACCATGCTCCTCCATCCATGGGATTTTCCAGGCAAGAGTACTGAAGTGAGTTGCATTTTCCTTCTCCGTCTATGATAATAGTCATAGATTTAAGCCACAGTCATATTCTACACTCCTAGCCTTTTATACTTTTGACATTTTCACAACCTCTATTTTCTAAATAAGAATAATCTTTTCCTTAAGCCATTTCACAAGGTTTAATTTGTAGTCCACTCTAGATAAAGAAATTCAAGATAACACATGGATAAGGATGTAGAATTGTTTGCTAGCTCATTTGTTAGTTAATGTGATTCAAATTCTTGGCTCAGAGAACAGTTACCTTCCATTAACACAGTCATTCAACAGTGAGATTTACCTTCATGTTCATAAAGCCTATAATGTAGATATTCACCATAAATACTGGGGGTGCTTCATTTATGGTTCTTTGTTAGGGATAGGGGAGGGAGAGTAACAGAAACCAACTAACGTTAATGTTGCAATGATAAAATGTAACTTTCCTGAGGTACTAGGATGCAATGGGAACTACACACAAAGCAAAGGTCCTGTATTGAAATGAACAAAGCAGAAGGACTTTTTTTTTTAAGACTCTTGGACCTCTCAGGTACCATGACCCAGGTCAATTGCATAAAAGGATTCAGGGAAGACAAAAGAAGTGATTTGTGAACTCTTGCCTGGATTCCCACTTCTCCATGAGAAAGAGGTGAGAGTCGTTCTGCCTCAATAGGACAACTCAGAAAATGTAAGATCTGCAGATCCAGGTGAGGCGCTGTTGCTGTCAACTGGTGGCAGCAGGGCAAAGGAAGAAAACAGGACTGTCTGAAATGTAGTTCACTCTTAGTGGCAGTTGTGCAAAGAATGCCTTCTTCCCATGCACCAAGGGTAGAACTCATAGGAAAGACAGAAATGGTGGTGGTGCTGCTGCTGCTGTTAAGGCGCTTCAGTTGTGTTTGACTCTGCAACCCCATAGATGGCAGCCTACCAGGCCCCCCGTCCCTGGGATTCTCCAGGCAAGAACACTGGAGTGGGTTGCCATTTCCTTCTCCAATGCAGGAAAGTGAAAAGTGAAAGTGAAGTCACTCCATCGTGCCGGACTCTTAGTGACCCCATAGACTGCAGCCTACCAGGCTCCTCCATCCATGGGATTTTCCAGGCAAGAGTACTGGAGTGGGTTGCCATTGCCTTCTCCAGACAGACATGGTGAAGCCATGTCTAATTCTGTCCAAGAGAACCTCTCAGAGAACCTGAGAATTCGAAGAAAGAGTTTTGTATGGCATAGATTACCTGGATTCCTGGGAATGTGAGGGCCAAAGAAGAGAGGGCTACCAAAAGAATATGTGTATATGTCACATTGCAGGAATTGTAGGGATTAAGCCTGCAGTGATTGGGGTATTCCTCTAGAAAACTCACTAAGGTTCTGATGAAATATATGAGCATCTGAACATCTTTCACCGAGAGGGGCCTATTGCTAGTTGATTCTAGCATTTCCTGTATGGCTCTTGAACCCAGTGCCTCTTTCCCACTTGGATTCAACCATGGGTATGTCAGAAACTAGTTAGAGGAGACATGGTGAGTAGAGAAAGAGAGATGATGCCCCTACCCAGCTTCTCCCACATTTTCACTTGCAAGTTGCTGTCAGTAGTAGCCTGAGAGGAAAATTGAGTTTGCATTATTATCTAGGCCCAGATACTTTAGAGAACTGAGGCAGTTTTGGGATTTTAAAGTGACTAGAGGACATTTTATACTTAAATGAAAACAGAAACTTAGGGGGTTTACTAGAGAAAGAATTTCACGCAAGGGTAAGAGAAAATTATTCTTTTAGTGAATAAAGTTTAAAGGGACAGTGGGAGATAAAGTTGCATTTTGATTACATCCCATAAGGCACGCTACATCAATTTTTCTGTTATTCTAGTTAAAGTGAAAAAGGAGAATTTATTAAAATATTGATTTAGCCAAAAAGTTCATTCGGGTTTTTACATAACATCGTACAGAAAGGCCCGAATATAATTTTTTGCCAACCCAGTTGTTTCTTATTGGAATTCATGTCAGGAAACATAGATCTCACACAGGGAAATTACTGAGAATTGGAAAGCTGTTATAACCTTATTCACTCTCTCCGAAACCTGTTTCTCTTTGTATCTCATCTCCACTCTCTTCTCAGTAGATCAGCTTATCTCAGCTCTTCCATGTAAGAGCTGCAAACCATTGTAAAGGTCATTTTAGTTCAGGTACCAAAGAAATTAATTGGTATCTCTAGCTTTTATTCCAAATTTCTGATAGGTGGAAAATTTTCTGAGCTTATCTTGACTTGTATAACTGTATGTCTTTGGGTACAAGAGTGTTTGATTCCGGTATGACCGCAGGGGCCCACAACTGTCAGGGGAGACCAGAAAGTTCTCTGAAAATAGGGATTTGTTGTACAGGAATTCCATCTTTGTTTACTACAAAACCATGCAGTATAGAGGCCATGGGAAGAATGCTGGTAGCTCAGTTATTGGCAGTTTATCTGGGGTGTAAGAGTATTTGGTTTTATAGGTTGAAATCATCTCAGAAATGTCAATGATTCTAGGTATATGTGTTTTATAGTATATTCTGCTAATTAAACATCTTAATAAACCTTCCTGGGAAGTGTACTTGTTCTGTATTTCACATATGTCCAGGATTTCTAGGAAAGGGGATCATACTGACTGATACTTATTTGAGAAAAATCACATAGATTTGCATGGATTGATGCATAAACTTGGTCAGTTTGATCATGATGCTTCGTTTCCTTGATATAGTCTTGTCTTCTCACTTGTATTTTGAGCTGAGGAGACAGCTTTGGGAGTTTGGGAGTGTTGATGTGGTTAGAGTTTTCAGAGAAAAATATTGGTGAGAGCTACAGAGAGAGATTGAGAGAAAGAGGGAGAGGGTGCTCCAAACATCTTTGAGAGTGTGGGATCTTCAACTGACTTCTCAAAGCTGGGAAAATAACTACCAAAAAGGGGCAATCAAAACAATACCCTGAACACAGAGAGGGTCAGAAATTGTTGGAATTCCCATTAGCCACATGGAGGCGGGTGTTGGGCAGAGTATTCAGAAGGTTATTTATTGCTTCATTATTGAGGCAAAATTAACTCCAGACTAAAGATGAAGGAATGAAGTCAGAAGGAGAAGCGGGCAACAGAGGATGAGACGGTTGGATGGCATCACTGACTCAATGAGCATGAGTTTGGGCCAATTCTAGGAGATAGTGAAGGTCAGGGAAGCCTGGCGTGCTGCAGTCCATGGGGGTTGCAAAGACTTAGCAACTGAACAACAACAAGACTGCTTTGGTTCTTCCTAACAAAGTTTCAAATAAATTCTTACAAAGATCAGACATTGTAAAGTAATTGCTTCTCAGAATAGAGGTTCGGAAATCTTAAAAACAAACACAAAATAATACTGGCACCTGGATTTTTTAAACTAGGTTGCTCTAGACCTAGAACTGCCTTTTAGAGATGTCCTCAATTGAGGCAAGAGGGCTGAGCCTCTGTACCTCTGCAATGACTGATATTTGGAGGTTCTTCTTTGGGAAGAAGTGTTTGTTACCAGTAAACCCCTGCATCTGAGGTTAATTCCTTGAGTGGAATCAGCTGTAAGCAATCTGCAGTCAGCATTCCCAACTGCTCTCAGTAAAATCGTGAGATCTCAGCTTTGGTCTTGTGAGCTAGGTCTGGACAGGACAACCCAGGAATCACTTAAAACTCTTACATATTAAGACAGTTTATGGGCAGTTTCACCACTTTTTACTTTTATTTGCATAAAAAAAAGTCAGACATGGGATTTAAAAAAAATAATGTGCCTTGAAAGAACCTGAAAATCATGTCAAGTTCAAGATATTCAACTTTCAGATTAAGAGTAGGAGGTGAAGGTAAGTGCTTTGCTTGATGGAACAGAAGAAACTGATGCGGATTCTAGAATTCTGGTCTTCTATCTTCACCCCAGTTCATTTTCATTCTTAGAATCTCTCAGGTCTAGAGAACTAGAGAATTGCAAGTTGTTTCCCATAGTTGAAAGGTTTAGAATTTGGTCTCTACTGTAACATACTGTAGAGGCTAAGCCCGTGATTGCAGTTTGCCTTTCAAGACAGTTTCTTCTTTTTTTATTTTCTAGAACTACTGTTGCTTTGTATAGGATCAGGATAGTAAGTAGATTGAGGTTTTAAGTTCCAGGAGTAGATTGATGAACATATATAATCTATTGTACTTTTTTCCCTGGAAAATTGTTTTGAGTAAGTTTGTTAATTTTTTTTCTTTCTTTCTGAGTTTAATAAGAATCACCTGGGTTAAAGTGACGGTTCACAGAAATGGCTCAAATTCTGTTGTTTTGAAATGGGCTCTTTGGTTGGATTATCTCAAGGTTGGGTATTGAGCACCCTTCTATAAAGCTACCCTTGTTTCATCTAACAGGTTTTTTTGAATCCATCTGCATTCAACCACAGGGAGTTTTTCTGGCAACTGTAAAAGGCTACTGGTCTTTGGTCTCCCTGCTTGTTATTCTGCTTACTAGGTTGGCTTTTCCTAAAACAAAGAATTCTCTCTGAAATGCACAGTCTACACAGGTTGAAGTGTTTCCAGAAAGAAATTGTTTTTAATTTGATATTTAAGTTCCATGGTCTTTTACTGAGCGTTTATAATGTGCTAAGTGTTGTGTTATGTGTAGGGATACAAAAATGTTCAAGATAGGATATCTGCCCTGAAGGAACTTGATCTAATTGGGATACAATAAAGACCTTGGCAAATAATTTCGCTATTAAGTAAAGTGTTTTATAAAGATGTGCACAGGGCTGTAGTTTACAGAGAAAGTTGTGGGAATAACGTTGATGTAAATGAGGCGTTAGCAAGTTGTGGTATCTTTGTCAGAAGGCTGCAGTTAATACACTTAGGGAGTAGTCAACTGATTTGCCTAATTAGCATGCTAAGCAGGAATGATTTCTAAGGCTAGCCAGCAGATACTGTGGACCACGAAGGAAACAGATACAGAAGGTGAATCTCCATACAGTGCTTAGGAATTGGGAAGCAGAGGGTTGAAAAGAGCAGACACAAAGCAGAGATAAGCTTTCGGTGGTGAGGAGAAACAAATTGAATGAATAAGTAATGCCTGCTTAGGATGACAACCCCCTGAAGCTGTGGGAATCTAAAAGTGAGGTGAGAAGCTGGGAATGAAGGATAAGCAGACCAGCCCTCCTTAGTTTAATTTGACACTTCCCTGAAATGTATGTTATGTAACATTTCCTAAATCACCTTTGGATTTAGAATAAATGTTAATGGTAAAGTTACTACTATTGTATGTTCAGTATGCATTTCTAAAGAGACTGCATTTAATTAGGATTGTGTTGCAGTATGCCTATCAAATTGACACATAAAATATCCTGCAATTACAGTATTTACATTAATATTTGGATTAGTTTCAAATGCTCCTTCCACTTCCCAGGAACTCCTCTAATGTACCTTTTTATATTTTAAAATAAAATAGTTCTTGAGAATGCATTATCCATAGCACACTGAATATGGAGTTATGTTTGGTTTTGTCAAAGCAGGAATTTACTGCAACTTATTTTTTTAGAGAGAAAGTAGGATGAGGAACAGAAGGGTGGGAAAGAGGTGGATGTCTCTGCATCTCACTATGTATCTGCTCCTTGCTTTTCACACTCATCTTCATGATTTGTTTTCCTTTCCCCGATATTTAAAAATTTTGAAACATTTTAAAGAACACTTGAATACCTTTCTCCTAGATTTCCAAATTGTTCACATTTTGGTGTTCCACTTTACGACATACACAGCTGGTCCTCTTCTCTTTCGCTTTGTTTTCTCACAGTATCATTATGAACTCAGATTAAAAAAAAAATCAGTGTTATCCATTACTGTCCTTATTTTTGCTGTAAACATCAAATTAAAGAATCCTAATACTCCCTGTAGATGTCAATACTCTATTCCAAGAGACTTCTATCATTTTATGCATCAATGTCTTAAAAGCTCTGGGAAAAATGGTTTAAAGCAAACTGGTGTATTTTATACAGCCAAAAGAGCTTTGGATACTTGGAGTATTGGGGTTATGTAGGATCTTAGAAATAATTTTCTTGTATTCTTCTCAAGCTTTTGCATCCACTCAAGCATTTACCACTGAGAATAAGTGAAACAAAAATATACCATCTGTAAGTCTGCAGCTTAAACTGAAGCTGCCATAGGTAGGCAATGTCTTTGAAATCATATTTATCTTATAAAACACATCTAAATTTTTGTTTCTTCTGTACTATACACTGACTTTTGTTGAAGATTAATATTTAAAATATATTAAATATAAAAATGAACGCAACTACAAGTAAATGGGTGTTCATTACAGTAGGGTCTGCAACTGTGAAAGACGGGAAAACTTGCATACCATTCAATAGAAGATAGGTTAAATACACTACAGATTTATGGAATGGATATTGTTATGTCTCCTTCCCCAAATATATAATTATGTCCTATAGTGAAAGGTAGTTTTAAGGCCTGTAAAGCAACTTAAGAATGATAAAGAGGAACAGAGAGTATGGCTACTCTTCCCTATAGGAGTGAGGGATAAAGTGACATTTCAGAGCAGAGACCTCAGGATGGGTAGGAACAGATCAGAGAGGTTAAGGATAGGAATGCTATCTCTAGCTTTATCATTTTGAGTTTTGAGTAATGTAATTATTTAGTGAAAATAAGATTAAATTATCAGTAAAAGCCCCTAAAATTAAATAGAAACACATATAAATGAACCTGATGTTATGAAATTGATAATACAACCACACAAAGTAAAAATTCAAATAGCTTTGAACAGCCCTTTGTTAGAATTCATTCACAGCGCAGAATGGCAATAAAATCTTACACTGGACTTAGCAGGTTTGTTGTAGGTATTGATATTGATAATGTAATTCCAATATTATTTTAAGTATATTAGAAGATAAAAAAAGGTGAGTTTATATATTCATCCTTTGGGGAATCAGGGTTTTCACTGTCAAAGAAGGCAGATTGAAAGTTGCTCAGTCACATCCAACTCTTTGCGACCCCATGGATTATACAGTGGAGAAGAAAATGGCAACCTACTCCAGTATTGTTGCCTGGAAAACACCATGGACAGAGGAGCCTGGTAGGCTACAGCCCATGGGGTCACAAAGAGTCAGACATGACTGAACGACTGGAATTCTCCAGGCCAGAAGACTAGAGTGGGTAGCCTTTCCCTTCTTCAGGGGATCTTCCCAACCCAGGGATTGAACCCAGGTCTCTCACATTGCAGGTGGATTCTTTATCAGCTGAGCCAGAAGGGAAGCCCAAGAATACTGGAATGGGTAGCCTATCCCTTCTTCAGGGGATCTTCCTGACCCAGGAATCAAACCGGGGTCTCCTGCATTGTAGGCAGATTCTTTACCAACTGAGCTATCAGGGAAGGCAGATTACATAAATGGTATTGTAGAACATAAGGAACACCCTGTGTTAGGGAATGAGGATTTAGGAATACATGGTTTTTGTTAAGCCTTGCAGCTTATACAATTGTGGAGACTCTTTTAAGAAAAATTAGAAATACTAAATTAGGTATAGAACCTTAGAAGGAGCTCATTAGCTTCACAGTGAATCTTTGTCTCATCTGCTGGTGTTGACTTGGACTTGAAAGCATAGGTGTATTTCCTTGAGCTATAAACTGGAAAGGTCTAGATATAAGAATACCCTTACAGCAATGAGCCCACTTAGTGCTCAGAATTTGTTTTCTAAATACATTCATCTAGACAAAGAAATGAAGGTCTCTAGAGAAATGGTTGACCCAGGTCTGGGCAAGAAAAGCACAAGGAGATACTGTCACATCTCATGCCACATATAAGAAAGTGCTCCAAGACTATAGGGGTGGCATCAAGATTATAAGCATTTTGCCCAACTTTGCTGTTTATATGTATATACTTACATGCTGATATAAAGACACTTACCCCCAAGCAATGTTCAGCTCATTGTTCTATGTTAGAGGGAATTGACCTGATGGCCAATTAGTGTTGGGAGCTGAGCTTGGTCAAATTGAGGGGAGATGGGAAATTCTCATAAGGGAAAGGGCCCAGAGCCATTACTCAGGGATGGGGTTGCATATGTCTTACTACAAAACTCACTCTGCGCTCTGCTTTTCAGAGAATTTGGAAATGAGTAAAATTGTTTCCCTGTGAATATCTTGATTGGCTCTTTGTTGGATGTTGCTTACCCAAGGAGATTGGGGTAGGGGGGTGTTCTACTCTCCTCAAACAGTTGTGTTTTCACCTCCTCTTCTGATTTTGTCCATAATTAAAGAAATGAATCTACTTATTGGCTTCCCTTGTATATAATTAAAATGACTCACTAACCGATAATGACTTAAAATTCTTTGACATTTCCTAAATTTGTTTTAAACTCATAAATCCTGTTATGTATAAAAACCAGTTGTACCAGGATAAAATAGGTCCTTTTTTAAACTTAAAGATGATACAGGAATAATAAACACCTTCTTTCCTATAAGGACCTTTTTTGAGAGTTAATGACTAGCTGGGTTAATGACCTTAAAATTTTAGGACCCTCAGTTTTCCCAAAATTCCCAAGACTGAAATAATTAGCATTTAAATAAAAGCAAAAATAGTGAGACCAGTAGGATATTGGCGAGATGTCAGAGACCGTTTTTATAGTGCAAATTATGAGAAAATACTGAATGTATGTGATGAATTGGTTGGCCTATAAAAAGAACCGAAAGCAAGTAATTACTGGAGTAAAAGGACAGAGGAACAGAAAATAGTAGAGGTTGGCCAAAGGAATTATGACTGGGTAGTTTAGTACCATTCAGAGTGGGTAAAAAGAAAAAAAGTGCTCACTTACAATGATAGTAGGAAATAGTAGTTCAAATACAGTCCTTGTGGAAATTTCAACCAGGTATGAATGGTGCAGTTTTTGAATATGCTGTAATTGAAAGTTGGCTTTCAAAATTCAATGTTACCCCTAAAAAATGGGCATATAAAGTAGAGAGAAATAAATGATAAGACTCTGAGGAATGCTGGTACCATGAATTGTTGTTAGAGCCTCACTTAGATTTACATGATGGTAAAACTGCATGAACAATTTTTTTGTGTGTGTGATGGATCAAAAGGAGAATAGCTACATGTACTGTTAAACTCAGATAAAGAGAAAATGCAGAATAAACTTGCATCTTCCAAATCAAACCCATTATATTACATTAAAAAAAACCTTAAGTATGCTGCTACTTCCCAGAAAGGCATACCTTATAATGTAGACTAAAACTGCATTAGAATGGATCAACATTTTGTAAATTTGAGAAAAAAGAAAGTTCTTTAACTGATTTAACTAAGGCTGAGCCTGTCATTAAGAGTATAGCAATAACTAGTAGAGGCTGTAGAAATTGTTATTAAAAAAAAAATTTGTTTACTGATTTATTTTTGGCTGTGCTAGGTCTTTGTTGCTGTGTGGGCTTTAGGAAGACTTGGAAAGCTGATGAGACATCTATTTGATATGGAGATTTAAGAAAATTGGGCCAAGAATATAAAGAAAGCCAGACGGACAATTACGTGTAAAGACTGACGATTGTTACACAACCGCACTGACTCACTCTTAGCACTTAAACAAATGATTACCAGAAGAGAACAATGCATTTGAAATTCACTCTATGTTTCTCTGGAAAAAAAAGTCTGAGGCAGACCATAAATCTTGTTTGTATGCTTAACATAAGCTTGGGTTCTTGTTATTTTTTTGGCGTCACCTTACTCATTCTAAAGTTACAGAATCATAGAATCAGAGTTGGAAGGACGTCTAGAGATGTCAATTAAATTACTTCTCTGCATCAATTTACCTACCTTTTGTGTAAACGTTTCCAGGAACAAAACATTTTACAGCTCTCCCAAGGAGACTGTTAAATCAGTCCAATGTTTATAAGCTCTCACAGCCAGTTCTCCATATGAGTGTCATATTTACCCTCATTCCTCTGTTCCCCGCCTTCTCACCTCCCACTCCATTCAACTTCGTATTTATTTTTCATATACTATTTTTCTTTATCCAAATAAATCTGTTTTTCTTCTTTCTGCAACTCTATGGCAGGTTTTTTTTCTAATGTCCCAGTGCCATATTTGTTTTTCTTGTATTTCTTCTCAGCATCCCCAGATCTTTTATATTTTCTCCTAAATTCTAAGTAAGCTTATTTTGTCTTATTTTGAATTGAGAGCAAATGAACCAAAATGCTAGAAATCAAGCTGGGAGGAAATGAAGAGATTGGAAAGTATGGGTATCTAAAGGAGCATTTTCACCAATTGCAGAATTTAAAGGCATTCTTGCAGGCTTAGGAAAACCTCAGTGCAGATGACTGCCAAACTCTCTTAGGTTTACTTACCCAGACAAAATTGTTGGGGATGTTCACTGGCCAACACTATTAGCATACATAAAGCTCTCTGTTGGAAAGTTTACAGAATCAATTAGAGTTCAGAATATTTTTTTAACAGTATGGTTGAGGGACTCATTTAATGAATTGCATTTCAGGATGTTTCTATTCTTGTAGGAACTGCCTGTAAAATATTAGCGGGTGGCACATTAAGGCCATAGGAGACTGTACACTTAAAGAGGTATTTATTTGGATATATATTTTCCATCTAGCGTATTACCACATCAGTATAGAGGTTGTACTATTTCCTAAGTTGTCCCAAACTTTATAAGTTCCATAACATTTTCTGAAGAAGAATTGGTACTTTTTATCTAGACTCACTATCTATAAATTGATTTCCAAATAAATCCAGTGATTCTTCTTTTGTGAGCTAATTTTTTTTTTAATTTGTAACATTTATTTAGGCAAAAAAAAAAATTTCCTCAAGCAAAACTCTGTATACACAGCATTAATACCTACGTTATGTCCTGATTTAAAATATAGCATGATTGTAAGCTGAATTCTTGATTCATTTATATGGATAATGCTGAAGGAGTCCTGTTGAGTTTTCACCATCAAGGCAATCCCTTGATTTGCTTGGCATTAAGTGGATATTTTTGGGCTAAGTGAGGAGCACAGTTATTTCCAAAGTTTCTGCTCTCGATAACCATACAATTGTAATCTAAAAGTAATACATATTTATTAAGTTTTGGATAAAAATAAAGCAGTATTTTAATTTATAATATTAATAGAACTTCTACAACCTATTTATGTTTGTGGAGGCTTACTATTTGCAGGATGTATTCCGTAAAGAATCAATGTCTATCAGACAAGAATTGTATTGCAGTAGTAATGCAGAGAAATAGATTATTGTTTTGAGTGACTCAGGAGTGGGAGTATTGATAGTATGAGGTCAGGGCTCAAATACATGGGACAAGGATTTGGGGGAAGCATGAATGAATCTGGAGGGTGATTGAAGAATTCTTCATAGCTGAAGAAATAAATTTATCACTTAATTACATTGTGACAACAAGGATAACCCTAGCAGATAACTGAAGAAAAAAAAAAAACTTGCTTTTTTTTCTGCAAGTGTGCATGTGTGTTTGTATGTATGTTTATGTTCTCTTTTATGGGATGTTTAATTATGAATATGAGGTATAATGAGTGTCCTGGTGGCATGTGTGTTTAAAAATAGTCTTTTCTTTACTGTCAATACATAAAATCTATTCTGGAGCCTGAAGCTATAGCCTGTTATTATTCCTAACCTCTGTCCTTAAAAGCCTGTCTGCTAGGTAAGGAGACAGTCAACTTTTTCTGTAAAAAGACAAATAGTAAATATTTTCTGCTTATAGGCCATGTGGTCTCCATTCTAACTATGCAACCATTATTATAGCTTGAAAACAGCCACAGACAATACAGAGACAAATGGGCATGAATGTGCTCCAACAGAACTTTCTTTTCAAAAACAGATAGCAGGTGGGGTTTTGTCTAAGAAGTGTAGTTTACTGACTTTTGTTCTAGATTAGTGATTCCTACCCATTAATCACTTCAAACTGTGCTTTAAGAATGTTTGAAAAGGCTTTTTTTAGTCCTTTCCAATGAAGCCTATAAGAACTATATTGCAGTCAGTGTCCCTTCAATGTGAAATATTGGAAGCATGAATGGGGTACTACTTCTCTTCCAGAAGTGCTAGAATGACTCCCAGAGAAGCCCTGAAGTGAGTGCAAGAAAGAGCTCTGGCATAAGAAACAGGAAGCTTGAGGTCTAGTGTCTGGCTCAGACGGTAAAGAATCTGACTGCGGTGCAGGAAACCAAGGTTTGATCCCTGGTCAGGAAGAAGGGAATGGCTACCCACTTCACTGTGGAGAATTCCATGGACAGAGGAGCCCGGTGGGCCGCAGTCCATGGAGTTGCAAAGAGTCGGAAACGACTGAACGACTAACACTTTCACTTTCTGTGACTTCAGGTCTGGGTTTCCTCAGTGCCAGAGAAGGATATTGGGACTAGACACTCTTCAAATTCTCTACTAGCTCTAGGATTTCACAATGCTAAATTAAGGTTCTTGGCAAAGCTTTTTCTGTAGGAAGTCTCAGTTCGTGGTCTCACTTTTGAGTCGTTTCCTCTAACAGAGCCAACAGCAGGCACTGGTAACTTTTAAAGGGGAGCACACTTCTTGTTTCTGCCTTAGGAATTGATAAGAATGATCATATTTGGGCAGCTTTTAACAGTTTTGGGACTTGCCATGTAGTCATTGCTTCTCTGTGTGAGACTAACATTGCCCTTGAAGATACTTGTGGATAGAATTAGGAGTATTTTTCTTTTAAAATTTGTAGCTATAGTGCACATTAAAAAAAAAATTGGCTTACATTCTTGTTGTTATATACTTTATCATTTTTAAGAACCACATTATTTTTTACATTTTAACGTGTGTGAAATCAAAAGGCATCATGCAGTTGCTGCCATGTAGGTGACAATTGATATGCATTTGTTAATGCTTATATATATGTATCTGTGTGTGTGTATGTATATATATGTCACATACATGGATACTGATATTTATATAATCTAAAGCTTGCAGGAGAATCCTGAAGACAGTTATGAGGCATGATTAAAAAATGCTATTTCACCAAGGATCTTGAAACAAAGGAATATTTTATATGGAAATTATGAACCTTAATGACTCTGAATTGATCAGTAATTTGGAATCTAGATGTGAAGAAATTTTAGAAATAATTATTATGCTTATGTATTTTTTTTCCATGAGAATCAGTGATTTAGTAAACGCTTATGTCTAAACAAATTCAAAAGGGCTCTTTTTGTAATATAAAATTAATAATAATGCATTCATGTTCATGGAATTCTCCAGGTAACAATACTGGAGTGGGTTGTTATTCCCTTCTCCAGGGGTCTTCCTAACCCAGGGATCGAACCCAGGTCTCCTACATTGGAGGCATATTCTTTACTGTCTGAGCTACCAGGGAAGCCCCTAGATCTATAAACATGGTACTATTAATTATGATGGGAAATGTTTGAGAATTTAGAAGTAAATACTATAAATTTAAAATAATTAGGAAGCATAATATATCAAGAAGGAGATTTCATTTTGCCTTTCAGCACTGAGAGAAGTACAAGATGAAGAAAACAAATCTTGATGTATGATTGTCAGCCACAGAATGAGCCAAGATTACCAGTGGAATGCTACTAAGTCCCTTGAACACTGACCTTGCCTGTCTTCTACCGCAAGGTTTCTAGCACCTAGAACAATTCCTGGCAAAGAGCTGGCTGCCCATAATTTTTTGTTGAGTGGTAGGAAAAGTAGCCCCTAGAGCAATATTGGTGTGTGGGAGAGGCAAGGCCGTGCAGAGCTTGGCTTTGAGGGTCAAGAATGTTTACCAAAGTTACTCTTCACACTTGTTGCTCTTACACTTGATCTCTGAGTTCATTAGACAAAGATGCATGAGTCAGTAGCACTGATGTTCAGAAGTACAGGTGTTTGTACTGAAACTGTAGCCTTGATAAAAGAAGTTAACCAGTTTGAATTAAATGAGAACAAAGTATGAGTAATCCTTGAACTTTAAAGAAAATATAACTCTGCTATTAAGATCTTGGCAAAACACTTTCTAGTAGTATTCCTTGATGAAACTATCCTTGAGGCATCATCCTGAGAGAAGAAACCAAAAGCCAAGTTCATCAGTTTCTGTACCAGTTTTGATAGAAGCAGATGCTAACTACACAGAATTCTTGCAGAACTTGTTTCCATATGGTCTCCAGTATGTTTTGTTCCTGCAAATTTTAGAGTCTGGAATACTTTGGGATGCTTAGGTGTCATCACCACCCAAGCAAAACCAAATTCTTATAAAACTTACGAAAGTGTCTTTTGGGATAGAGAAGTAAATTTATTTTTTTTAAGTGTTAAGATGTTAAAGATGATAGCCTTGCTGGGGTGGATATTAAGATTTTTAGTATGTACATACGGGCCTTAGTTTTCTTTAAGATCCTCCTTGTGGAGTTATCTAAGACATCTAATAAATATATCTAATACATATGAAGTTATCTAATTCTAATCACTTGATTCTAAATCAGTGTTCTTTGACATAGTAACTCTAGGAATAAGTATATAGATCAGTCTTATGGACTCTGTGGGAGAGGGAGAGGGTGGGGAGAAAAAAAAAAGTATGTATTCAGAGTTTAGTTGAGGAAATGATGGCAGCATATATTAAGGAATTAGAATATTGTTTTTATATATATATATATATGGATTATAATTTTGTGGAGACATTTTAAGTGATAGAGAAATAATAAAGAGCAAAAGATCAGCGAGGGTAAGATGACTTCATCAGAATTTTGGCAGACCAAGCAGGAAGGGTTGAGTATTCCTGGCAAGGGAGGTGATGAGTGAAGTCTCAGAGATGGATATAGTGTACCTTGATGCAAAGAGGAGACAATTGTTGTGAACACAGTGGAGAACAAGAATCTGGGAGTAGAGACAAATAGATGAATAAAATTAAAACCGTTGATAGGATGTCCCATGAATACTGATGGCATACACACCATCTCCTAGGCTGTGTCGTAGTGCTGGTGAGTCAGTGGTGGAAAAGACACATGTAATATACTGCCCTTATGTGACTTACCTTCTAGTTGACTGCAGCAGACAAGCAACCACCAAGTAAACAAATATAAGAAGCAAGTTTGTGATAAGTAATGGTAGTGATACTGCTATATGATGAAGATGACATGAGCTGGATGCTGCCACAGTGGAAGTGGGAGATGGCAAAACATTTTAGGTAGGGTGGTCAGAGAAAACATCTCTAGGGAGTTGACTTTCAAGCCAAAATCTAAAGGTTCAGAAGGAGTCAGGTAGGTGAGAGGTAGAGGATAGAACAGATAACACTAAAAGACATTGATGGATTCTGTAAACTAACAAAAGCTTAAGGCCTGGAGACAAGAAGGGCGTAAGAAGCTCAAGATGAATTGGATGGATAGACAAGACTCAGATCATGCTGGACATTGAGGGACAGAGTAGAGAATTTGAATTTTGTTCTTCGTGTTATTAACGGAAATTCTTTGGAAAGTTTTGAGTGAGAATGTTTTCCAGTATGACATAGTTTCATAAGATTGTTCTGGGTCTTGTGTATATAGTAAATTGAGTGGATCACTCATCATCATCATCACCATTATCACCAAGCTACTACCTGTATAGCACTTACTCTGTGTCACACAATATTCTCACCCCTTTACAAATACCCATTTAATCCTCATAACAACCCTTTACATGCATGCTAAGTCACTTCAGTCATGTTCGACTCTGCACAACCCTATGGGCTGTAGCCTGCCAGGCTCTTTGGTCCATGGGGATTCTCCAGGCAAAAATACTGGAGTGGGTTACCATGCCCTCCTCCAGGGGACCTTTACATCCAGGGATCGAACCCATGTCTCTTTCATATCCTACATTGGCAGGCGGGTTCTTTACCACTTGTACCACCTGGGAAGCCCAGCAACACTATGAGGTAGGTACTATTATTATGTCCCACTTTAGCGATAAAGTTAGTAAGCTACAAGGAAGTCAATTCCTTTCACCAGGTTTACATAGTTATTTGATACCAAGGCTAGTCTTTGAACTGAAGAAGTCTGTGCTCTTAATCTCTGTGCTGTCTTATAAGTAAAAAGCAGGAAATGTTACAGAAGTCTGAGAGAGAACAGATAGGATTTGGTGTGGTAGGTTAGAGCTTAATTTAGAAGGAGAATTGGCGCAGAAAGGGAAAGTCATGAATGGTGCCTAGGTTTCTTATATTGGATTACAAAAAGTATTAAATGTCAGAGTGGGTTTGTGTTGATAAATAGAAAAATCACAGAACCCAGTAGTTTTGGAAGGTGCTATAGAAAATGCTTGTTTAAGAAAGATGTGTTGGATTATGGGGGATACTGTATTAGAACTGCAAAGTCTGAAAATCAGGGAAGTCTTTGTTACTTTTTCTGCAGTAACTCCTCTGTGAGAAGCTGGTGGATTGGGTCAGGCAGTGGCCATGGGATGAGAAAAGAAAACATAGCCATGAAGGATATCTTTACAGAAGATTTTTGTCTTTTGAAACTTATTGGAAATGAGAAATGAATCAGAAGTGTGTACCTAAGACAGCTGAGGAATCTTTTGTGTGACCTGGATGTTTTTTTTAATCTCTGAGCACTTCAACTCTGTTTCCCGGAGTTGCATGAACTCTTAGGCAGGGGTAAACCCAATTTCCTGGACCAACCATCTTCAAATTAGTACCCTTACCTTTGAAATGTATCATGCACAGAATGGAAATTATACAATTAAAATTTATATCCTGCTCATCACTTAGAAATAAAAAAATGCACTATATTCATCAAGGGTTTATTCTGCATCAGTGAGGTGCCAGGGACATAATGGTGGCAAAAAGAAAACTCATGTAGCTTTGCTTTATTTGCGAATGTTATCTACACTTTGTACTTGTGATGCACCGACCCACAGTGCATAATGGAAAGAACATACATGCATGTGTTAAAAATAATGCGACTGTCCACAGAGTTCCCTTAGAGATGTCATGTCATCAAAGTCAAGTATCCAGAGGCTTCATTGTCTGTGGGTGGGGATGGTTTTTAAAATGCCTATTGTAGAAACCTCTTGATACTGGTTCCAGTTTGTAGTTTGAGCAAAATAATTTCAAAACATGACACACAAAAACATCAAATGGCAACAAAAATTTAAAAAATGTTTCCTGTTTTCCTTTATTTAACACACATTGAGTGCTAAATTTCTGTTTTCTACAAAGTACAGCTAATTAAGTTTTGTCACTGCCCTGCAGGAGTTTGCTGTCTGCAGCAGATAGTGCAAACAGCCATCTCTTTTTCCACATGGGATGAGGCCATACCAAGTTGAGAGTTGGGAAAGCAACTTTTTTGAGGGAGACTGTAAATGTTGTTTGAATGAAAACAAAAGGAGAGGAAGCTGTAGGCAGCTAGGTGGAGTGAAATCAAATGCACATGTTTGCACATCAGAGAGCTTCGTGGAATCTCAGGGGCATCAGAAAGAGGAGAATCTGTAAATGAACCCATGAGAGACTATTGAGGAGTGGCCAGTTCCTAATGGGGTGGCACCAGATGTCTAATTTAGTCTGTGCTGGGAGAATTGGGAAAATAGGATGAACATCTTGGCAATGAACACAACAGCCAAGAGAGTTAATGTCATAGAGTAGAGTGAGAGGGCTAAATGAAGAAGAAGAATTTGTTCCCTCAAGTTAACTGCTGGCAGATAAAGAAGAAATTGTAGTTGCCTATGTGAGAAATGATTGAGTCTGATGCTGAGACAGTGGCAGACTAATGGAGAACAGGACGGTGTGGGATTATCAAACCTCAGCTAGATTTCAGAGCTTGATGGTGCCTTAAAATATAACCTTCCAGATGAGAAATCGAGATTATATCTTTTATTATTCGAGTAACATTGAACCAGTATCCTAATATGGCTGATGGCCAGTTTTAGTAATCTGTAAGACGGTGTCCTGGTGCTGTTGTGACCCTACTGACATCATGTATGTGTGAACCACATAGATAGTAAACAGGAAAGGCATAATTATAGGAGACATTTAGGAAGCCATAGATTTTGGCAACAGACTCCATACAGAGTGAGAGAAATGAGTCAGAGTTTAGTCATTAACACATTCTGTTCTTTTTGGTCATAAGTATTTATGAGACTCTATAAATGAGGATGAGTAACATTCACTTGACTGTTAAGAGACACATTGGTAAAACAGTTTTCTCTGTTGGCCTTTTGTACTGTAACTCCCAAATATTCCATTGCTGGAGAAGCAATCATTGGTGCTGATTGTTTTTATTGCGATCTGTCATTTGCGTAGCACAAACATCAGGTCAGTTGTTCCTTTCTTACCTTCTGATCCAGGGTATCTCTGAATAAAAGATTTAATTTTGTGTGGCTATCTTGGCCATGCTCTTCAGTGTCATCCATGGATCTCCTTGTCACCTTCATTGGCTATGTTTTGCATGAGTGTTTTGTATGGGGAGTTTTATTTTCAGCAGAGTGTTTCATAGCATCCTTAGGTAGCTGTTGTTTCATAAATATTATTGCAAAGAAAAGTCCAGGCATTGTTCTTCTTTTTGCTCAAAGAAACCTTGGAGAGGGTGGAATGAATGGAGAGAGGAGCATGGAAACATATATACCACCATATGTAAAATAGATAGCCTGTGGGAATTTGCTGTATGATTCAGGGAACTTAAACTGGGGGCTCTGTGACAACCTAGAGGGGTGGGATGGGGTGGGGGGCCGGAGTTGGGAGGGAGGGAACACATGTATATCTATGGCTGATTCATGCTGATATATGGCAGAAACCAACACAATATTGTAAAGCAATGATCCTTCAATTAAAAACAAGTAAATTAAAAAAAGAAACCTTGGAACCAGAAGCCCTCCAAGGGATAGCTCTGGACCGTGACCCCAAGTCACCTACTTGTGAACATACTGGTGCCTGTGTGGCAAAAGGATGTTTCATTTCTAAATAGAAAATTTAACAAAACAGAAATTCCAGTAAATTGGCTAAAAAAGACTGGCTTTGATATCTTGCCTTCACTTCAGCTAAACGTGTATTTGCGTGTGTGCTCAGTCACTTCAGTTGTGTCCGACTCTTTACAACCCCATGGACTGTAGCCTACCAGGCTCCTCTGTCCAAGGGATTCTCTAGGCAAGAATACTGGTGTGGGTTGCTGTGTCTTCCTCCTAGGGAATCTTCCTGACTTAGGGATTGAACCGGCATCTTCTGCATTGTGGGCAAATTCTTTACCACTGAGCCACTGGAGAAGCCCAAAGCTGTATTTAAAATACATCAATTCTAAAATCTGTCCTTATCCTCACAAAACTCCAGTACCTGCATGTCTTATTCCTTCAAACTTACAGCATGGCTCCTGAGCAGGTCCCAGGAAATGAGAAGAGTCCTATGACAATTACTGGTGCCCAGATGAGTATCCTGCCAAGACATAGCACCAACCTAGTAGGATCAGGCCAACTATAAGATGCAGATGAGCTCAAAGAAAGCCTGCTTCCTGGGTTTGGAACCAAGATCAACAGGTTCATGGGCCATCCTACAAATCATGCACAACACCCTACCTCTAACATTTCAATGAATCTAAACATTTGAGTCTCTCAATTGGATCTTTCCTTCTCTAATTCATTGTAATATGTTTATGGAGGCAGAAGTGATAACTTTGCCAACTAAGTAGCAGTAGCTGTGGGTCTCCCTGGAGCTCTCTCTGAATCTACTAATGGTGAATGCATCCAGTTTGGGTATTTAGCAATATCTCTTAGATGTGAAATAAAAGTAGCATATCATTTGGGTCCTTCTAAGAACCTCAGACTCAGGGCAGACTCTAAATTTGAGCTGGAAAGCTTCACCCATGTTTTTCTTAGCTATATTTACAGATTTGGTTTGTCTACCTGTCACAGTGTTGTCCAGAAGTGTTGGAACACTGTGATTCAATATGCTGGCAACATACTTTCTCTGCCTCCCTTACAGATGGGATTATTCTGCATGATCCCATCAGACTAAGTGTGTTTATTTGTTCTGTCAGCAATCTCACCACCATCCAAGGGATTGTTTTGTTCTTTTTGTCTTTATTCAGTAAACATAAGAGTGCTCCTTCTATGCCACTCTCTGTGATAGATTCACTATGTAAATTATTATTGTTGCATAATGCTAGATAAGCACCCTCATAAAATATGAACCAGCTGCAGTGGGCACAGAGAGAAGAGAACCAGATTGTCCAATTAGGAATTTGGAGTTTTAGAAAGGTGTAGTCCATCCAGGAAACTGTGGTTAGTTCATTATGGGTGGATTATAGGATCAAATAGCCAGAGATAAATTTGCTGAGTTCCTTGCCAAACCACAAGGGTCTGCCCTGCCACATGAAGTAAACTCGTGAATGCACTTCCCCATCTCACCTCAGCCTTCCTGAGTTCACCTGCAGCTGAAGGATGAGACCGTGTCTTTGCATCACAGAAGTATCTGCTTCTCTTTTTAGTGCCTGAGGTCTTTGTCCAAATCAGGGAAGATATATCCTTTTCAAGCAGTACCAATTGGGAAGGGTATTAATATGTTTTAAAGCATCCTCAGTAAATGGTGGTGGTAGTCAATGAGTGAACGCTCCAGTCCCTAAACAATTTTTTAAGATTTGGTCCACACACAGGGAATCTGCAGTGGAACTGAGCCCCAGGTACCTGCAAAGCTGACTACATGTTAACACATCCTTTACAGACTTTTCTCCCTTCCCTGTCTCTCTTTTTTCATTTCATCATTTGTGCCTCTTGGGCTTACCTGCAAAAAACCAAATTGCACCCAAATACTTGTTTCAAACTGAGACACAGAAAAAAGTATGGACTTGATCCTCTAGGCTACAGGCAACCAATTGAATTTTAAAGCAGTGGAAAGATGTGATCTGATTTACATTTCAGAAAGTTCACTGTCTGAAGTGTGGAGAATATATTACAGCAGGACAGGACTGGAGGCAAGAATAGAAAGAGGTCATTCAGTTAATCTGGATAGGAAGTGATTCTTTGGGGGAAAAAAAAAAAAACTTTGAGAAAAGTTACTTCCTTAGCCCTTTTAAACCCTTATAACATTAGTACCACTCTTCGATTTGGGGAGCAGTCTTCGTAACAGTGTAAATAACATAGTCTTGTTTCTGGGGTATCAAATCTCAACTCTCTAACCCTCAATTGACTTCCCTGGTGGCTCAGATAGTAAAGAACCTGCCTGCAATGTGGGAGACCTGGGTTCGATCCCTGGGTTTGGAAGATCCTCTGGAGGAGGGCATGGCAACCCACTCCAATATTCTACCATCCATGGGGTTGGAAAGAGTCAGGCATGACTGAGTGCCTAAGCACAGCATGCATTGTCATTTACTGTCATTCTTTTGCCCAGTCATCTACTCTTAACTTCATTACATGCTCTGGATTTGTGAACAGGCTTTCATTTTTGTTAAACAGAATGACTAGTGCTCCGTTAGTCTTACTATGCTTGAAATTCTGCTTCAGAGCAGAAAGTGGACATCAGCACCGATCCCCAAGAGGTTGTAGTCTGGTTGTTAGAAGATCAGGGCTCTTTTTGGGGTTTAATCCCATAAGGCACTGAGTAAGTTTGTAAATTATTTAAAACAACACATTACTAGTGTAATTTCCTATTATTTTCTACATTTGTGTTTACTGAATTATGCTACTGAGGTTGTTCGTTTGTTTGGAGGACAATGACCTATAATTTGAGTAATCAGCTTCCCTAAATTTGGGTAAGTTGGTGATGTTTAGGCTGTGACTTACAGGCTTAAGAGGCTGCACTTATCCTTGGCTCAGAAGGAGACCACAGCTCTAATGGGATCTTCTTGTGTTGACTACTACAGAGTGAAGTCTACTCCAGCATCCCAAATTACCTACCAGATAGGCTCCAAATGTGCAGATGTCCAGAGTTGATGCATTCTCCCAACAAATTACTTGTTTTCTTGTTCAAATATGAAGTCTGTATAAATAGTAAAGCATGCAAAATACTTAGTATTTAAATTGCACCTTTTAAGATGTATAATGTAGTCACTTTGTCTTGCAAAATGATAGCCACATCATTAGTTAGTTAGCATACCCACAATAAAGTTAGTTAGCATACCCATCATCTCACAGTGTGATACTTCTTTGGTGTGTGGTGAGAACTTTTCAAATCTACTCGTAGCAACTCTCAAATTACATCTATTAATGTATTCATATGTGGTTATATTAATATTTTGTCTTTATATTACTTATCTGAGGCACACCTGAATATAAACTAATGGGATTAATATGTTATTAAGGGAGGTTACATGACTGAATAATTTACTTGGCTTTGCGCTGGATCATCAAAAAATCAAGAGAGTTCCAGAAAAACATCTATTTCTGCTTTATTGACTATGCCAAAGCCTTTGACTGTGTGGATCACAATAAACTATGGAAAATTCTGAAAGAGATGGGAATACCAGACCACCTGATCTGCCGCTTAAGAAATTTGTATGCAGGTCAGGAAGCAACAGTTAGAAGTGGACATGGGACAACAGACTGGTTCCAAATAGGAAAAGGAGTTCGTCAAGGCTGTATATTGTCACCCTGTTTATTTAACTTATATGCAGAGTACGTCATGAGAAACGCTGGGCTGGAAGAAACACAATCTGGAATCAAGATTGCCGGGAGAAATATCAATAACCTCAGATATGCAGATGACGCCATCCTTATGGCAGAAATTGAAGAGGAACTCAAAAACCTCTTGATGAAAGTGAAAGTGGGGAGTGAAAAAGTTGGCTTAAAGCTCAACATTCAGAAAACGAAGATCATGACATCTGGTCCCATCACTCCATGGGAAATAGATGGGGAAACAGTGGAAACAGTGTCAGACTTTATTTTTGGGGGCTCCAAAATCACTGCAGATGGTGATTGCAGCCATGGAACTAAAAGACACTTACTCCTTGGAAGGAAAGTTATGACCAACCTAGATGGCATATTGAAAAGCAGAGACATTACTTTGCCAACAAAGGTTCATCTAGTCAAGGCTGTGGTTTTTCCAGTGGTCATGTATGGATGTGAGAGTTGGGCTATGAAGAAAGCTGAGTGCGGAAGAATTGATGCTTTTGAACTGTGGTGTTGGAGAAGACTCTTGAGAGTCCGTTGGACTGCAAGGAGATCCAACCCGTCCGTTCTAAAGGAGATCAGTCCTGGGTGTTCTTTGGAAGGAATGCTGCTGAAGCTGAAACTCCAGTCCTTTGGCCACCTCATGCGAAGAGTTGACTCATTGGAAAAGACTCTGGTGCTGGGAGGGATTGGGGGCAGGAGGAGAAGGGGACGACAGAGGATGAGATGGCTGGATGGCATCACTGACTCGATGAACATGAGTCTGAGTGAACTCTGGGAGTTGGTGATGGACAGGGAGGCCTGGCATGCTGCGATTCATGGGGTCTCAAAGAGTCGGACACGACTGAGTGACTGAACTGAACTGAACTCTTCCCATGTAGTTTCCTTAACTTTTCTAGATTCGAGAGCTGAATTTCTTGGTGCATGACCCTTCCTCAGTCTTTAAGGTCAGCAGCACAGCATCTTCAAATCTTTTTCTGGTCTTGTCCTATTACCTTCTCCTTTGTAATCAAATATCCCTGCCTCTCATTTTATAAGAACACTTGTAATTGCGTGCATGAGTCATCCACATAATACAGAATAATCTCCATATATCAATATCCTTAACTTCTCCAGAGTCTCTGTTGCCTTAGTAAATTAGCAATCACAAGTTCTAGTGATTAGGACCTGGGTATATTTGATAGTCAATATTTAGCCTATGACAGTCTGTTCTCTCAGGTCATTCCTCTAGACCACAGTTTCCTTAATCTCACATTATAATGAACCAACTAAATCTTTACTTCTATTCTGAGGTTTTAATTTATTTTTTTTCAAATTTGCTGAATTATGCTTTATATGGTTGAACAATGTACGTAATTAGAGAATCATTTTTTTGCTGTTAATGTTTACCAATATGGCATAAAGTACGTCCAGTTTAATGTTGTGTAAAAAACTCAAAAGTTTTGGTTGTAATTTAGATGTGTTTAAATTCCTGCTTCATTTATGTTTTAGCCATGTAAACTTGAACAAATTGCTGCTCTAATCTGAGCTCATTGCTCATATCTAAAATAATGTTGATAATACTTCATTAGGATTATTGCAATAAAACATTAATAAAATGTGATTTGCCCTGTTTATTGCAAAATTACAACTAAAATGGGTTTACCATTATGCTACTTTAATTCTTTTATAGATAGACTTCCTAAGGAAGAAAACGATTCAAATAAATGGCTCTAAAAATCAGATGAGTCCTCAGTACGTATGTCTATGGAAACTGCTTAGTCACTGCTGACAAAGCACCAAGTTCTAGAGCACTTCTCCAGTTAGCTCCTTCCATTTAATGTGTGTGGATCCTTGGAGAGCATTTTTTTTCCTGGTTTGTAAACACAAGTTAAGAGTATTGTATGCAGTATGGGTGGTTCTAAATGCTTCATTTGAATTTGTTCTGTAACATCAGGCTCTTCCCAAGACAGCACATTTGTAGTTCTCATCTTGACTCATCTGTAAACCTCTTACACCCTTGTCAGCAAATATGTAGCCATAGAACATACACTAAAGCGGCTGTCAAAAAGGAAGATGTGGGCACTGTGCCATCATCCTGCAGTATAGGGATAGCTTGTATATGTGATGATCAGATGGAATGAATTGTTAAGCACAAATCATATATTCTTTTAGAAGGGAAATAGTGGGAGTTAGGATAACTGGTTTGTGTTGTTCTGGGCTAGAAGAGCAGAGGAACAGAGTCATTAAAATGTATATACTTATATATTTGCTTCGTAACTTCATGAAAGCTTCTTAGTAGATATAAAATCAGTGAGAGCAGGTGCTTGACACTCTAGTCCAGTGCTTATTAGGAAACATCTCACTCATTACCTAGCTCATAAATACATTGATGAACACATCAGTAAACATTTGCTGAATGAGTGAATAAATGCTAGGGCTCAGTGGTCTTCTTTCATGGAAATAGAGTTGCAGAGATTAGGTCACTATTCCCTCAAGAGGAGTGTTCTATGTAATGGTATCTCCTGCAATCTGTATGAGATAGTAGGCGGTTAGGACTTATGACTGCCGGGAGCCAGCATATTGCATACTGAGTGCATATTGCATATTGAGTGCAGCACTTTCCACAGCATCATCTTTCAGGATCTGGAATAGCTCAACTGGAATTCTATCACTGCCGGGAGCCAGCGTGAGGAGCTCCACCCATGACAAAGGTCATGAGGAAGGAGCCTTGGCATACGCAAAGGCAGGATCGAGCCTCAGGAGTCCCCATGGGATTTCTCGAGCATCTACCCCCAAAACCAGAGTCTGCCTACTTTCTGCTTTGTGCTTTCACCTACACCTCTGACTTTACGGGGGGCTGTCCCCCACTACCTCTCTCTGAAAAAAGAGTTAGATTACAGGTCCAATTAATAATTCCTGGGTGTGACAGTGTTTCAACCTACAAACTCCTTTGGAAGTCCTCTAGCCTGCCTGAATAGGTTTTTCCGTCCACATGTGATTGCTTAGAGCCTCCCAACTGTGAGAGGCATGAGATGTTCTAAACTGTCTAAATACAGATTCCTTTGAGCAGTTAAGAGATTGATTAGAAATTGTATTGGTGAAGGGATTTTCACTTGTTGGGCCAATGTTTGCTGCTAAGTTTCCATATCCCTTACCTGCTGTGTCCCTGGCAGTGTATTGATTAATATAATTGGTGTAAGTAGTAGCTTTAATGTTTGTAACCTGGGACTCTTGAGTTAATTCTTTTTCTTGTTATAGCCCACCACACCTTTGCTCTGTAGGAATGCAACTTTATCTAATGCTTTTGGAGGGTGGCTCCTGACCAATCACCTTTAGAGAAAAATAAGTTTTCTGAAGAAAGGGTCTTAAAATGTTAACAGGCCTCCGGGCCTGTTAACAGAAGATGATGCAGATCACCTAAGCTTTTGCATATGATAAGTTTGCAGGAAGAAAGCCTGGCTTGCTGCATGACTCTACCCCTTCCCCCATTATCCTCTATGCATAACTTAAGGTATAAAATCTACTTTGGAAAATAAAGTGCGGGCCTTGTTCACCAAAACTTGGTCTCCCCATGTCGTTCTTTCTCTCACCTTCTGGCTGAATTATTCAGCCTCTTTTCTTCACTGAATTTTCCTACTGAGCTATCCTTATTCTATTACTCTTTATATCCTTAATTAACGTTTAATTAAGCAGTTGTTTCCTGATCCTCGCTGATGCCGTCCCCGCTTCGAATTCCCTGGATCCACCGGGGCTGGGCCCAGGCATATGACTTTATTATGATTTACTCAAAATTGTCACTGGTACCAGATACTGCTAAATTTTATTTCTCTTTGACTATAAACATAGGAATATTTATACTAGAATGGTTTTTTCATTTCTTTGGTTTATAGCCACTATGAACTGCTTTGCAATGCAACTGTGGATATTTGATGAAAGTAACAAGTATACGTTTTGTTCAAGTAAACATTAATCACAATGTAATGCTCTCATCAGCCTATAATTGTACTGTTTGTGCAGTTATAGAACGTCAATGGAAATGTAAAAATGTCATTACATATAGGCTGTTGCTTAGTCTTGCAGGACAAGAAAAACAGTATCTCAAGGTGTACCTCTTATGGTGAAGGTAGTCATGATCTGGTGAAAGGAAATCCCCCCAAAAATAGATATGTGATAATGATAAATGTGAACTAAAGTGGGATGAAGCGAGGTAAATCCCCAACTGCAAGATATGCCAACTCCTCTATTACAGGCTCAATGGGCAATCTGGTCAAAGAATGACAGTCCTCTCACAGGAGGAAGCTTTAATGTTCTCTGCTCCTGCAAGCAACTTTAATCTACTTAGGAATTTCTATTCCTTTTAAGGATCCATGGATTAGGTTTTATCCTTCTCTGTAACCACACACATGGGCACACACACATACACACATCTCATATTCAAACTGTTGAAAATAAAACACTAAGGAAATCTTGAAAGCAGCCAGAGAAAAAAGGACACATTATATACAGAGAAGAAAATATAAGAGTATCAACTGACTTCTAATTGGAAATCAGAAAAGCCAGGAGAAAATGGAGTGACACCTTTAAAGAGTTTTTTGTTGTTTGTTTTTAAGTCAATTATATCTAGAAGAAATATTTTTCAAAAATGGAAAAGAAATCCACAAACCTTACACAACTGATAAATTTGTGTAGACCTTAATATACACATACATTCACAAGCATTCACACACACATCCGAGTGAGTATAAGTCAAACCAAGGCAATCTGAACAAGATTCAGTACATTGTATTCGATATGTCAGTATCCTGGTATGATACTGTGTGATAGTGTGTAAAAGTTACCATGGGGGGAAACTTGGCTTTGCGTACAATGGTTCTTTCTGTATTACTCATTATAACTGCAAGTGAATCTACAAATGTCTTCAGTCACAATTTCAGTAAAATAAGAAAACAACAAAATAATCCCCCCAAAATAACAAAGGCAAATTCATTAAAAATGAAGGAGAACAAAGGATAAACATGTAAAGTGAAGTGAAGTCGCTTAGTCGTATCCGACTCTTTGCGACCCCATGGACTATAGCCTACATGGCTCTTCTGTCCACGGAATTTTCCAGGCAAGCGTACTGGAGTGAGTTGATGTTTCCTTCTCCAGGGGATCTTCTTGACCCAGGGATCGAACCCAGGTCTCCCGCATTGCAGGCAGATACTTTACCGTCTGAGCCACACTTTTAAACATGGAGACAATTTATAACCAGCTGATCAGTGCTAAAAGAAATATTAAAAGAAGTTCTTCAGGCAGAAGAAATATGTCTCCAAACAGAAAATTTGATCTATATAATCGATATATGGAAAATGAGCAGAGGAGGGAACATGTTGAGTAGGATAAAGGATGGCTTTAATGGTATATATTACAATAAACTTGTAGCTCAGTTGGTAAAGAATTTGCCTGCAGTGCAGGAGACCTGTGTTCGATCCCTGGGTTGGGAAGATCCCCTGAAGAAGGAAATGGCTACCCACTCCAGTATCCTTGCCTGGAAAATCTCATGGACAGAGGAACCTGGTGGGCTACAGTCCATGAGGTCGCAGAGTCGGGCATGACTGAGCGACTAACACCTACTTACTTACAATAATCTGTAGCTTTATAATTTAAATTAAAAAGCTATAACATTCATACAGGAGACCCTTGAACTATGTGGATTTTGAACTGCATGAGTCCACTTGATATGCAGCTACTACTCTTCAAGATGAAATACTGCAATACTACACTGTCAGCAGTTGGTTGTATCCACAGATGTGGTTTTCCAGTTGCTAAGTTGTGTCCATCTCTTTGTGACCCCATGAACTACAGTATGCCAGGCTTCCCTGTCCTTCA
Organism: Bos indicus; assembly: GCF_029378745.1. NCBI lineage: Eukaryota > Metazoa > Chordata > Mammalia > Artiodactyla > Bovidae > Bos > Bos indicus. Next base: position 33,636,679 of record NC_091766.1, on the reverse strand, counting down.
CTATCTCCCAGAGTTTGCTCAAACTCATGTCCATTGACCTGGTGATGCCATCTAACCATCTCACGCTCAGTCACCCCCTTCTCCTTTGCCTTCAAGCTTTGCTAGCATCAGAGTTAGATTTATAAATAGAATTGATATCTAAGAAACTCTCTTTGCATGATAAAGATAATATGTCAAATATTCAAATTAATCATTAAATAGTGCTGGATAAATGGCCAGCTTTTTGGAATAAAGTTTGATCCATACTGTACTCTAAAATATATTCCATCATTAAAGTAGGAAGATAATATATTGTTGAATATTTTGCTAATCTGAGTATTGACTGTCTTTCTATGTAGCGTATAAACAATTTGTTTTCTTAATGTCTGAGATGAGAACTTCTTTCTAGAGGAAACTCTCCTTATTTAGGAAAATGCTTTCCTATGCCTAAGATTTGCTGCTGCATACCATGTTTATGTCTCTCCTTTTTCCTGGGCAAACTAAGACCATGTTTCCAGGCCCTACTCTATTTAGACAGAGTAATATCACTAGTTTCTGCTAATTGAATATGTGTGTCAGTGATGTATCTTAAGACCAAAGCCAAGAGCATTTGTTTTTTTCATACACGTTCTTTCTCATTTTTGACCTCTATGATTTGAAAGCAAAGAAAATGGTAAAAATACAGATGGAAGAATTCAGGGTTCCTGAACACTTGTTAGCCCCCCTTTTTCCCCTACCATAGCACTGATCATAGCTAAAAAGGTGTTGCATTAACCACTGAGATTTTTGAAGTGTTCCTTACAGTTAATGGTCCACTCTGACCAAAACAAAGTTGTAGGACATAGCCTGGTCTATGACAACAAAAGAAGTATGTAAGTCATTCTGCATTAATATTAATTTGGTGTTTAAAGAAAAAGATAGATATAGTCCATCAAAAAAAAAAAAGTTTTAAGAAGTGGAGCATCTTACTTTGAATGGGCACGTGGTTTCCACAGATTTCTACACAAAATTGCCATGTGTGAATAATTTGTGATAAACAAAGAGGCTGGGTACTAGGTCTGGGTAAATATAGTTCAGAACAACAGTAGCCCAAGTGAGAGGGTAAAATCATCGTTAAATTGAACTAATTCAGTGGAAACTAATTCAGTGGAGCCCAAGGTAACAGAAAATGAATTTCAATGTGTGATTTTCTTTTGGTTTTAAAAAGTATAGTGATATCAGTTGACATTTAGTTTAAATAAGGATAAGAATAATAGAAAACAATAAAAATAGATCCAGTTATTTTGCATCTTTCTATAATTTCATCAATGAAATTAAAAGATGAAAAACAAATTTGCTCTATTTGGCAAAATAATTCTCGTGGATGATTTACAATAATAAAACTTGTATATTGCAGTTGAACAAATGGAAAATATTGAGCCAATTCATAAATAGAAAATTACAAATGAATAATGTATTTGAAAAATGTTCACTCTCACTAGAAATAAAAAATGCAAATTAAGATGATAATGAGATACCACTCTCATCTATTGACAAAGACTCAAATAAGTACAATACAGCATTGGAAAGAGTAGATAATTGTTTATAATGTTGGAAGAATGTGAATTAGTATGAAGATTAAGGATGTTAATTTGGTAATCCACAAATCAGCCTCTGCTTTGATTGAACTCCTAAATTACCTGGGGAACTTAAAAAAACAAAAAAAGAGAGAAACTTTGCCTATATTTTTTGAAAACTCCCCCAAATAATTTCAATGTGTAGCCTGGACTGAGAAACACCAATATATAAACAATTTTAATATCTTAATGCATAATTTCTAACTTCTTATCATCAGACTAAAACTAGAATAAGTAAAATACAATAAATAAGATAAAAAGAGAATAAAATTAGTACACAAAAGAATGTTCAGTAATGTTTTATTAGTGTAAATGTGAAATGACATAAAAGTCTGGTAAAGGAATATTGTAGAATATTGTACACAAATTAAAATTAAGAGAATATCCATAGGAAAATGTTCATTATCTGCTCATAGTGAGTACAAAATTGTATATAGAACATGATTCCAAATCTGTGAATCATTAGCTACACCTCCTATACGTGAAGAGAAATAGTACCAAATGACATACACCAAATATTTAGTATAATTTAGCTCTGGGAAAACTTCAGAAATCTTTTGTAATATTATAAATATTATGTAGGAAACATAAATGAATCTAAAATCTTCCACTGGAATCTACAGTATGTGTGTGTCCTACTTAAGACAGAGGGAGAGAGAGATGGAATGGAAGAGAATACTTCATCTCTTCTGTGCTGTTGAAACTCTTCCACTGTGGCAGCAGTTCCTCTCTTTCAAATTGTCTTGCTAGGTCTTTCCCCCTTCATCTATCCAGCCAAAATGTCCATTCCACTCCTCACCCCTGGACTGTGTCCAGGTAAATGATACCTTTAAATTACCTTGAAAGTGTGAGCCTCATAGCTTAGCAGCCATTCTGGCTTGCCTCAGATTTCCTAACTGGGTTAGGAAAGGATAGAAAGAAAAATTCATCTCTGGTTGTCCAAGATGAAATTTTTAATATACTTCCTGATGAGAAGTGTGCTTACACGTGGTGAATAGCCTGCAGGGTTATTTTTCTAATAGATTTCTATACATCGAGTTTCAAATGGTCTTGTATTGAATGCACTGGAGATTCGGTCATCATTTGTAGTGTTTATTTAATGGAAAAAATTGTAAATAACATTTGTGGCTTTTCATCTGTTTGAAAATTGAGAATCTTTTATAATGTACCTAAAGTTTTTGACATAAGTATTGAGCTGTATAAGACATTGATTCACGGCAGTTAATAGCAACCTGCTATGTTAACCTTATAATGTGGTTATTTGTGATAGTTAGAGAGCTAGCTCACTGCTAACTCTATGTTAATTTCCCTCTTTTTCACTGAGGTCAGGGACTGTTATACTTGATTTCAGTCTAATTACATCCTGCTGTCAAATGGCTAAAGGGCAAGATTTGTTCTGAAGTTCTATTTGCTGTCATCAGCTGTCATGTTGTTAGGTACCTAGAGGGTGAATCAGAGAACTCAAAAGAAATATCATTATTTCACCTCAGTGTCCCTATTATCTACTTAGTTCAGGATTTCAATTGCATGTGTGGTCAGGGTCAATGACACTAGTTCCAAGAAAATTTAACGATGGATATTATCACTTTCAACTCAGTTTAAAATGATTGGGTAGAGAACAGTAATGAAGGATTGCATCTTTAAATATCATAGGAGTAGCTTTGTAGTTATAGATATCAAAATCTTGGAAACTTTTTTCCTAGGGTTGCCATTTGTCATTACAAAGCCATGGTGATAAATGGATTTTACTGGATGCCTTCTTTACTAGAAATTTACCACTACAGACTAGACTAGTGAGTCTATATAAATGATGCCAAGGAATGCTTACTAACTTCATTGTTTAAATCTTTACACCCAGAGGAGGAAATGGCCACCCACTCCAGTATTCTTGCCAGAAAATCCTGTGGACTGAGGAGCCTGGTGGGCTACAGTCCATGGGGTCACAAAGAGTAGGACACAATTGAATAACTGAGCACGTGAGAGACCCCCTTATGTTGTCACAACTGGGTGTTTATGGTGCTGTTGACATCTAGCATTCAGAGGCCAGATATGCTGCTTAACTTCCTACAATGTGCAGTATAACCCCCACCATAAAGGATTATCTGTTCTAGCTTCTGGTGCTAAGGTTGGGGAACCCAGCTCCAGATGGAAGAACGAGGAGCTAGTGAGCACGTGTAGATGTGCAGATGACTAAAACACAGTCTCTTCCTTCAAGAGCTTATACTCCAGTACATGAGATAGAGGCAGGTGGCTACATAACAGAATGAAATGTGATTTAACGGGGTTATGAGAACAGAAATAAAAGAACCACCTGCCCCACTAAGCGAAGGTGCCATGTGAGCTAGGCTTTAAAAGATGAAGCTTGGTCAGGACACAAGCTGGAGAATACAGGTGAAGAGAAGGATTACACGTGTCTTGTGGGTTGGGGACACCCCCAAATAATCCAGTGTGACTGGTGTTCAGGGTTCTTAAGTAGGAACATTGGGGACCAGGTGCGAGGGAACCAATGCCATGGTGAAGTCCCTTGACTGTGTGTTACAGGCATAGAATGAAGAAAGTTGCTAGGCAGATGGTAACATGGTCAGAACAATCTAGTTAAAATGAGAATATATTCATTATCCCTTTGGTTAAAAAAGTCTTCTCTCATGTGAATAATTGTTATTTTTCAGTTGCTAAGTCGTGTCTTTGTGACCCCATGGACTGCAGCAAGACTTCCTTGTCCTTCACTGTCTCCCGGTGTTTCCTCAAACTCATGTCCATTATTAATTCAGTGATATCATTCAACTATCTCATCCTCTGTCACCCACTTCTACCCTCAATCTTTCCCAGCATAAGGGTCTTTTCCAATGAGTTGGCTCTTCCCATCAGGTGGCCAAGTATTGGAACTTCAGCTTCAGTATCAGTCCTTCCAATGAATACTCAGGGTTGATTTCCTTTAGGATTGATTGGTTTGATCTCCTTGCAGTCCAAGGGATTTTCAAGAGTCTTCTCCAACACCACAGTTCAGAAATATCAATTCTTTGGTGCCAGCCTTCTTTATGGCCCAACTCTTATATCCATACATGACTACTCGAAAAATTATAGCTTCGACTATACAGACCTTTGTTGGCAAAGTAATGTCTCTGCTTTTTGATATGCTGTTTAGATTTGTCAGGACTTTTCTTCCAAGGAGCAAGCATCTGTTAATTTCATGGCTGCAATCACTGTCTTCAGTTATTTTGGAACCGAAAAAAATAGAATCTGTCACTGTTTCCATTTTCCTCCTATTTATTTGCCATGAAGTGATGGGACCGGATGCCATGGTCTTTGTTTTTTGAATGTTGAGTTTTAAGCCAGTTTTTTCACTCTCTTTCACCATCATCAAGAGGCTCTTTAGTTCCTCTCTTTGCTTTCTGGCATTAGGGTGCTGTCATCTGCATATCTGAAGTTGTTGATATTTCTCCAGGCAGTCTTGATTCAAGCTTGTGATTCATCCAGCCTGGATGTTATACTAATGTAAAGAATGAGTTTAACACTAATCTCATTCATAAATCTCTTAGGATCATCTCACACAACACACAGTGGTATGTGCTGGATCCTTCTAGAGAACCCCAGAACCCTCTGCCCTGTCCTCTCTCATTATTCCTTCCCTTTGCCCAGTATATGTGCTTGATTTTTTTTAAGTGTACAATTCAATAATTCTCAGTAAATTTATAGAGCTGTGTACCCATTACCATAATCCAGTTTTAGGACAGAGACCCATATGGGCATTTGTAGTCAATCCCCATTCCTAGTCCCGGCCCCCAGCAATCACTAATCTGCTTTATGTCTCTATACTTTAGCTATTTCTGGACATTTCATAAAATGTCCAGAATCAAATAACATGTAGTCTTATGCCTCTGGCCCTGTTCATTTAACTTCTTGTTTTGAGGTTCATCGCGTAGGAGCATGAATCAGCAGTTTGTTCCTTTTTAGTGCCAAATGATCCTCCAATCGGATATCTATTTCAAAGATGATGCTGGTTTTAGAAGGTAAGATGGGTAGGAGGAAGGAATAGAAGCCAAGGGACCATCTAGAAGACCATGGTGGTTGTTCAGACTGGAGACAAAGGAGGCTTGACTGGTGGAGTGGTGGTGGTCATGGAGAAAGGAAGAAAGGGAAGTTACAGGCTTGGAAGACAATTTGCTCACGTGGGGTTGGCTGGCAAGGTGAGAAGGCTGAAGGAGGGCTAAGGAAAGGATGAGTGAACTGATGGCATCTCTGGGCAGATTCACACCTGGTTGATGGGGCCAAGAGTTCACAGATCCTGTCAGTCTTGAGAACCCTCCTGGTTTCCTGCTGAGAGGCCACCTCCTTGGGTCTTTGGGATGAAGACACTGAGAACACGTCCGTCCCTGTGCTGATGACACAAAGCTGTGGGGAATAGCACATTTGGGATGACTCAATTAGAAAAGCTTGGCAGGATCAAATGATGGGCCATGGCAGAATCTGGGCAGCTCTATGGTGGTAGATCTAAAAATGCCAGGAGACTGTGGTTTTCTGGATACATAATTCTCTTCCTGGAATGCTATGAGCTTTGTAAGAACAAGGACAGTGTCTGGGGGTACAAGGAGGATCTCCTGAAACTGACCCCAATAGCTGGCTCTGGTTTTTGAGACCTTCTCTTCTCAGCTTCCTATGGGACTAGGAGTTCCTTTGCTCTAGCAAGAGGCTCTGTCCTGCTTGAAACATGCATAGGCCCCAGGTCCCCACGTGAAAGGTGGGCCACTCCTCTAGTGTCCCTGGACCATTCCTCTAGTGTCCCTCCATTGGACAACAAGCCCAGCACGCCTTTCCATGGGATGATGAAAAGATGGGGACCTCATTTTTTTTTTTTTTGCTGATGTTTACTTTGTGTGTTTCTTTTAATAAACTCTGCTCCTTAACCCTTAAAAAAAAATCTGATCCAAGTTTATAAAGCAGAACATATTGATCCAACTATGCTGCAAATACAGAGGTCAGTTACAAACATCAGTGTGAGTTTTCTAATTGTTTACATCATCTAAATCTCCCAGAACTAATTAAGACCACACTCATGGAGGTTTCTAAAACTTGAAAGCTTTTGTTTTCATTTTGTTTTTGAAATAAGCTTGGAATAAATATATCTTAAGTCTTTGGAACCCATCAAATGTAGACAGTAAAGCTACCACAGTCTAGATTGAAATAACTACCTCCGATACATTCCTAGCATTCCAAAATTCCTCTCAGTGTCTCTTACCCTACTTTTTGTTACTTTGAAAGTAACATATCAGGATAATCTCCACCAGATTGTTCAGGGTGGAGGCTAATATACTTTAGGCATCCTATTTCACTCATTAGCTTTGAAAAATAAGGCCAGAATAAAACCCCAAAGTATCTTTGTAAGGCTTCCCATGCAAGATGAAGGAACTGGAAATATACAACTTTCAAATCTCCATGAAAGAGTTTCTTGAGTAACAGTTGAGTTAGCTGAGGGATAGTTTTTGGGTTTCTTTGAAAAAGTTCCTAAGAGTAAATAATAAAATACTTTTCCCAGATTTGAAATATTTCATAAAACACTGATGGGAAGTGTGAAATGGACTAATCTGGTAGACAGTGTGTCAATAATATAAAGGATCTTAAAATTTTTTATCTGCATAAGTTATGTTTCCATAATTGTAATATTTTCAGTCATTATAACTGTCATCAATTAATATTTAATTGCTTGTTAAAATGTTCATGAAGAGGATAAACAACATATTTTTAAATTTTGTTCAAAAATAATATTAGTGTACTTTGTGTATATACATGCTGCTGCTGCTAAGTCACTTCAGTCGTGTCCGACTCTGCGACCGCATAGACGGCAGCCCACCAGGCTCCCCTGTCCCTGGGATTCTCCAGGCAAGAACACTGGAGTGGGTTGCCATTTCCTTCTCCAATGCATGAAAGTGAAAAGTGGAAGTGAAGTCGCTTAGTTGTGTCTGACCCTCAGCGACCCCATGGACTGCAGCCTACCATGCTCCTCCATCCATGGGACTTTCCAGGCAAGAGTACTGGAATGGGGTGCCATTGCCTTCTCCGTGTATATACATATACATTAATAAATAAAATATTTTGTTCACATCTGAAATATTTCATAAAATACTGAGATGAAGTGTGAAAAGGACTAATATTCTAGAAGACAATTTGTCAATAAGAAGGACCCTAAAATTTTATATCGACACCTCACCTAGTTTTAGAAATGTGTCTATATATATTGTATACATACATATTAGATATATATGTACATATCAGATATATACATATACATTGTATATATACATTTCTCTCTCTCTTACATACACAGATGCACACACAATCACAAACTGCTCATTCCATCACCATACTGTTAGAGATTAGGGAATCATGCAATCTGAAATCTCTGATGAAAACAGCTGTATCCATTCTATTGGATACAGGATGGACTGGTTGGATCTCCTTGAAGTCCAAGATACACAGATTTTAATAGAAATTATTTTTCAAAATTATTTTGGTATTAAAATCTCTTTGGTGAATAAGGGAAGAATAATTTGCTTTTACCTGCAACAGAAAACAGAATTATAATGAAAAACTCAGGACTTTGAGTTATAGAGGGTTTTACTGTTTAATATACGTTCAGAAAACTAAGATCATGGCATCTGGTCCCATCACTTCATGGGAAGTAGATGGGGAAACAGTGGAAACAGTGTCAGACTTTATTTTTATGGGCTCCAAAATCACTGCAGATGGTGATTGAAGCCATGAAATTAAAAGACACTTACTCCTGGGAAGGAAAGTTATGACCAACCTAGATAGCATATTAAAAAGCAGAGACATTACTTTGCCAACAAAGGTCCATCTAGTCAAGGCTATGGTTTTTCCAGTAGTCATGTATAGATGTGAGAGTTGGACTGTTGAAGAAAGCTGAGCACCGAAGAATTGATGCTTTTGAAGTGTGGTGTTGGAGAGAACTCTTGATAGTCCCTTGGACTGCAAGGAGATCCAACCAGTCCATTCTAAAGGAGATCAGTCCTGGATGTTCTTTGGAAGGATTGATGCTAAAGCTGAAACTCCAATACTTTGGCCACCTCATGTGAAGAGTTGACTCACTGGAAAAGACTGATGCTGGGAAAGGATTGGGGGCAGGAGGAAAAGGGAACATCAGAGTATGAGATGGCTGGATGGCATCACCGACTAGATGGACATGAGTTTGAGTGAATTCCAGGAGTTGGTGATGGACAAGGCCTGGCGTGCTGCGATTCATGGGGTCGCAAAGAGTCGGACACGACCGAGTGACTGAACTGAACTGAGATGGTGATTATTTTTCTGTGCACAGATAAAAACTGAGTTAGAATATTTTCTCTGAAGAATATTTCTACTTTTTACACACTATTAAAACAGTAATGATATGCAATAAGAAAATGGATGAATGTTATGTAATTGAATAGGTTTATGTATTAAAGAAGTGAAAACTTAATAAAGGGGACAAAGGAAAGACAAAGTATTGTAAGGGATAAACATGTATAAATATAATATTTAAAAATATTATCTATAAAAGTATTACAAATATATAGGTATTTAAAAAGTAGTTCATGCATAGCATAATTTCTCTGGCTGAAGTAATGGCTGAAATGATGGCTGAATCTTATTTTATTAGCAAAATATCATACTTTCAATCAGAGTTATTTATACAAAGCAGACCTACCTTTTTTGAAATCCTTTATCATTTTTAAAAATTTGTGCCTTTAATTTATATTATTGTGAAACAGTGACTAGATGATTGTCATATTTCATAATATTTTACCACTTATCAGCTATAATATGCCCTTAAAATTTTCTTTTATCTTCAAAAATGAAACTATCATACTTATAGGATTAGAGTGAGAATTAAATAAATTCACACATTTGAAAGCACTGACATGCTCAAAAAAATAGTATAAATAACTATGAAGCATAATATAAATGGGACTTCTCAGTTGGGGCTAGTGGTAAAGAATCTGCCTGCCAGTGCAAGAGATGTGGGTTCGATCCCTGGGTCAGGAAGATCCCCTGGAGTAGGAAGTGGTGACTCACTGTGGTATTTTGCCTGGAGAATGCCATAGATAATATAAACAATTATTATTTGCATGAGTCAGCTTCTACAGTGGCTTCCAATGACCCCCACCTCCTGATACTCACTTTCTCTTTCACTGAGGTAGTCTCCATCAGTGAACATGAGGATTGGGCCGTGTGAGATTATGTGTATCAGGCCCTGCAGCCTCCATCTTGATGGTTCTCTCATTCTCTGTTGGATCTCTCACTCTAAGAGAAGCAAGCTGTCATGTGAAAACTTCAGAGTGTTCTATGTTCAACTGAAGGTCGAGGCCAGGAGCCATCCTGGACCTGAGGCCTGCCAGCAACCACATGAGTGTTATAAGCAGATTCTCCAGCCCTGTCAGACTGCAGGTTGACCACAGCACTGTCCCAACAGCTCAACTGCAATCCTCATGAGAGATTGTGAGGTAATCAATATTTGTTGTTTCAAGCTTCTAAATACTGAGATAATGTGTTATGAGGATAAAAGTTAGCACTGAATATTCACCTCTTGTGTAAGATACACTGCAGTCATTTTTGCTATGTCATTTCATATGTAATCTTATCACCCCCCCAGTATACCAATATTTAAATTATTATATCCATTTTATGGGTCAAGAAATAGCAATATCTGAAATATACTCATCAAGGTACTTAAGCAGTATCTTCTTTGATATTCATATCTGAGGAATTATGCTTTATACTAAGCTTCTGATTGCCAAGGCATTCAGTTCAAAAGATTTCCCTCTTGAATAAGTTCATTACCAAATTGGGAAAGGAGTACGTCAGGGCTGTATGTTGTCACCCTACTTATTTAACTTATATGCAGAGTACATCATGCAAATGCCTGGCTGTATGAAGCACAGGCTAGAATCAACATTGCCAGGAGAAATATCAGTAACCTCAGATATGCAGATAACACCACCCTTATGGCAGAAAATGAAGAGGAACTAAAGAGCCTCTTGACGAAGGTGAAAGAGGAGACTGAAAAAGTTGGGTTAAAACCCAACATTCAAAAAATGAAGATCATGGCATTTGGTCCTGTCACTTCATGGCAGATAGATGGAGAAACCGTGGAAACAGTGACAGATTTTATTTTCTTGGACTCCAAAATCCCTGCAGATGGTGACCGTAGCCACAAAATTAAAAGACGCTTGCTCCTTGGAAGAAAAGCTATAACCAACCTAGTTCAGTTCAGTTCAGTCACTCAGTCATGTCGACTCTTTGCAACCCCATGAATCACAGCACGCCAGGCCTCCCTGTCCATCACCAACTCCCGGAGTTCACTCAGACTCACGTCCATCGAGTCAGTGATGCCATCCAACCATCTCATCCTCTGTCGTCCCCTTCTCCTCCTGCCCCCAATCCCTCTCAGCATCAGAGTCTTTTCCAATGAGTCAACTCTTCACATGAGTTGGCCAAAGTACTGGAGTTTCAGCTTTAGCATCATTCCTTCCAAAGAAATCCCAGGGCTGATCTCCTTCAGAATGGACTGGTTGGATCTCCTTGCAGTCCAAGGGACTCTCAAGAGTCTTCTCCAACACCACAGTTCAGAAGCATCAATTCTTCGGTGCTCAGCCTTCTTCACAGTCCAACTCTCATCCATACATGACTACTGGAAAAACCATAGCCTTGACTAGACGGACCTTTGTTGGCAAAGTAATGTCTCTGCTTTTGAATATGCTATCTAGGTTGGTCATAACTTTCCTTCCAAGGAGTAAGTGTCTTTTAATTTCATGGCTGCAGTCACCATCTGCAGTGATTTTGGAGCCCCCCAAAATAAAGTCTGACACTGTTTCTACTGTTTCCCCATCTATTTCCCATGAAGTGATGGGACCGGATGCCATGATCTTCGTTTTCTGAATATTGAGCTTTAAGCCAACTTTTTCACTCTCCACTTTCACTTTCATCAAGAGGCTTTTGAGTTCCTCTTCACTTTCTGCCATAAGGGTGGTGTCATCTTTGTCATCATGGCATATCGGTCCTAGACAGCATATTAACAAGATGTGAGAGTTAGACCACAAAGAAAGCTGAGCGCTGAATTGATGCTTCAATTCAGTTCAAGAATTGATGCATCAATTCTTATGAATTGTGGCATTGGAGAAGAATCTTGAGAGTCCCTTGAACAGCAAGGAGATCAAACCAGTCTATCCTAAAGGAAATCAGTCCTGAATAATCATTGTAAGGATTGATGCTGAGCTGAAGCTCTAATACTTTGGGCACGTGATGCAAAGAACTGACTTATTGGAAAAGTCTCTGATGCTGGGGAAGATTGAAGGTGGGAGGAGAAGGGGACGACGGAGGATGAGATGGTTGGATGGCATCACCGACTTCATGGACATGAGTCTAAGCAGGCTCCAGGAGTTGGTGATGGACAGGGAAGCCTGGTATGCTTCAGTCCATGGGGTTGCAAATAGCTGGACACAACTGAGCAACTGAACTAACTAACTAAGATAAATCCAGACACCTCGCTCTTGGACCCAAATGCCGGTAGAGCCCCAGGTTCATTCACTCTCTCTCCTCCTTGCCCTCCCCACTTCTCTCCCCTCTCTGGCTTCTCCCTCTCCATCCTTCTCCACTTCCCCCTACCTCCCCATTGTGTGGTCTTCAGGCATGCTGTGTACCTTCCAGGATTTGTGAATAATAAAACTTTTTCCTCAAAGTTCCTTGGTAGTACTTTACTAAAGTGCACACTATGTTGATCATAGGAGAAGGCAATGGCACCCCACTCCAGTACCCCTGCCTGGAGAATCCCAGGGACGGGGAAGCCTGGTGGGCTGCCGTCTATGGGGCCGCACAGAGTCGGACACAACTGAAGTGACTTAGCAGCATGATGATCATAAACCACAAGGGCTGAGCCAGCCACAACATTGGCCACAGGGAAATATCTGTGGGCTGTGCTTCCTACACCATGGGCTCTGGTGGAGTACATCAGGCATTCCTAGTGGAGAGCATTATCTTCAATGGACTGGAACCAACATGCAGCCTCCATAGTACAGTGCACAGATAACCCCAGCATGTTGCTTTTCTGTCCTTAATGTAGCACTAGACCTACATTTGCAGAGCCTTTAATAGTAGAGGTGAGATATGCCTCAAAACCTATTGCCTCGAAGTTGTAAAGTGAAGAGGAGTTTTACTTAGAGAGGCTTGGAGGGAATTTACATGTAGTCTTGGACTTGAGAGAAACATTTGTGTTAAATCAAGTGACAAATTATATTTAAAGACAGTATTTCCATTGTTGTTATTGTTAATTTTTTAGTCTTTTTTTGCATGCAGAGAGGTTTGTCAGGTGCTCCGGTGGTAGGCAAATTGGAAGATGTCCAACGGGAAATAGCAAGAGTGAACATTGACATTTTAAGCATCAGTGAACTAAAATGGACTGCAGTGGGTGAATTTAGCTCAGATGACCATTATATCTACTACTGTGGGCAGGAATCCCTTAGAAGAAATGGAGTAGCCATCATGGTCAACAAAAGAGTCTGAAATGCAGTAATTGGATGCAGTCTCAAAAATGACAGAATGATCTTTGTTCATTTCTAAGGCAAACCATTCAATATCACAGTAATCCAAGTCTATGCCCTGACCAGTAATGCTGAAGAAGCTGAATTTGAATGGTTCTACGACCCTACAAGACCTTCTAGAACTAACACCAAAAAAAGATGTCCTTTCCATTTTAGGGGGCTGGAATGCAAAAGTAGGAAGCCAAGAAACACCTGGAGTAACAGGCAAATTTGGCCTTGGAGTACACATTGAATCAGGGCAGAGGATAATAGAGTTTTGCCAAGAGAACACACTGGTCAGAGTAAACACCCTCTTCCAACAACACAAGAGAAGACTCTACACATGGACAGCACCGGATGGTCAACACTGAAATCAGATTGATTGTATTCTTTGCAGCCAAAGATGAAGAAGCTCTATACAAGGGGCAAAAATAAGACTGAAAGCTGACTGTGGCTGAGATCATGAACTCCTTATTACCAAATTCAGACTTAAATTGAAGAAAGCAGGGAAAACCAATAGATTATTCAGGAATGGCCTAAATCAAATCCCTTATGAGTATACAGTGGAAGTGACAAATAGATTTAAAGGACTAGATCTGATAGAGTGCCTGATGAACTACGAGGCAGCGATCAAGACCATCTCCAAGAAGAAGAAATGCAAAAAAGCTGTCTGAGGAGGCCTTACAAATAGCTGTGAAAATAAGAGAAGCTAAAAGGAAAGGAGAAAAGGAAAGATATACCCATTTGAATGCAGAGTTCCAAAGAATAGCAAGGAGAGATATGAAAGCATTCCTCAGTGATCAGTATAAGAAAGAGAGGACAACAGAATGGGAAAGACTAGAGATCTCTTCAAGAAAATTAGAGGTACCAAGGGAATATTTCATGCAAGGATGGGCTCAATAAAGGACAGAAATTGTATGGACTTAACAGAAGCAGAAGATATTAAGAAGAGGTGGCAAGAATACATAGAAGAACTGTACAAAAAAGATCTCCACAACCCAGATAATCACAATGGTGTGATCACTCACCTACAGCCATATTTCCTGGAATGTGAAGTCAAGTGGGCCTTAGGAAGCATCACTACAAACAAAACTAGTGGAGGTGATGGAATTCCAGTTGAGCTATTTCAAATCCTAAAAGATGATGCTATGTAAATGCTGCACTCAATATGCCAGCAAATTTGGAAAACTCAGCAGTGGCCATGGGACTGGGAAAGGTCAGTTTTCATTCTAATCTCAAAGAAAGGCAATGCCAATGAATGCTCAAACTACTACACAATTGCACTTATCTCACATGCTAGTAAAGTAATGCTCAAAATTCTCCAAGCCAGGCTTCAGCAATACGTGAACCGTGAACTTCCAGATGTTCAAGCTGGTTTTAAAAAAGGCAGAGGAACCAGAGATCAAGTTGCTAACATCCACTGGATCATGGAGAAAGCAAGAGAGTTCCAGAAAACATCTATTTCTGCCTTATCGACTATGCCAAAGCCTTTGACTGTGTGGATCACAATAAACTGTGGAAAATTCTGAAACAGATGGGAATACCAGACCATCTGATCTGCCTCTTGAGAAATCTGAATGGAGGTCAGGAAGCAACAGTTAGAACTGGACATGGAAAAACAGACTGGTTCCAAATAGGAAAAGGAGTATATCAAAGCTGTATCTTGTCACCCTTCTTATTTAACTTATATGCAGAGTACATCATGAGAAATGCTGGGCTGGAGGAAGCACAAGCTGGAATCAAGATTACCTGGAGAAATAACAATAACCTCAGGTATGCAGATGACACCACCCTTATGGCAGAAAGTGAAGAAGAACTAAAAAACCTCTTGATGAAAGTGAAAGAGGAGAGTGAAAAAGTTGGCTTAAAGCTCAACATTCAGAAAACGAAGATAATGGCATCCGGTCCCATCACTTCATGGGAAATAGATGGGGAAACAGTGGAAACAGTGTCAGACTTTCTTTTTCTGGGCTCCAAAATCACTGCAGATGGTGACTGCAGCCATTAAATTAAAAGACACTTACTCATTGGAAGGAAAGTTATGACCAACTTAGATAGCATATTAAAAAGCAGAGACATTAGTTTGCCAACAAAGGTCCGTCTAGTCAAGGCTATGGTTTTTCCAGTAGTCATGTATGGATGTGAGAGTTGGACTATAAAGAAAGCTGATCACTGAAGAATTGATGCTTTTGAACTGTGGTGTTGGAGAAGACTCTTGAGAGTCCCTTGGACTGCAAGGAGATCCAACCAGTCCATGCTAAAGATCAGTCCTGGGTGTTCATTGGAAGGACTGATGTTGAAGCTGAAACTCCAATAATTTGGCTACCTGATGCGAAGAACTGACTCATTGGAAAAGTTGGGAAAAGATGAGGGCAGGAGGAGAAGGGGAGTATAGAGGATGAGATGTTTGGATGGTATCACCGACTCAATGGACATGAGTTTGGGCAAACCTTGGAGAAGCTGATGTATGGGAGGCCTGGCGTGCTGCATTCCATGGGTCGCAAAGAGTTGGACGCAACTGAATGACTGAAGTGAACAGAACTGAACTGAAGTGGTAGAATTGCATGAAAGATTACTTTATGGTTTCAAAAAGGTTGTAAATAATTTTCTATAATCAGCTTTTAGATTTGATCCTCATGGGTGATAGTAATCAGTAAAAATTATGGGAAGTGAGACTGTAAATCATATGTTTTTATTAGTAAAATGAATAACCTGGAGACATTCTTACATATTTTTAATTAATTCATCTTAATTATTTTTTTGGTAAGATCAAAAGTGCTTTGTATTTGTTGAGGGGCAAAAGGAAAATAATACATGTTGTTGCTGAAGAAAGTGGGAGGAGATAAATAAGTTTAGATGTTTTGCTCCAGCTTTCCCTGTAATGGAAAATGTCATGAAGTAGAAAATGAAGGTGGATGACTTTTAGTTTCTCTGTGTAGAAGTTTATGTTGTATCTTTCAGAAGAATGACTATTTGATTGCAGTATTTCAAGTAGAAGAAAAACAATTATTGTTCAGAGTCTGTAGAACACAGTTGTGCGGCCCACTGATCCTTGACTTTAAAAGTCAACATCTCTAGTCAAAAACAATTTGATTGATCATGTACTTATCATTAATCATGTCTGTTTTATAAATTGATCATTTTTGAGGATTTTGCTCACCAAATAAAACCAAAGCAAAAACAAAGCCCCAAATTTTTAAAATCTTTTGAGCATCTTCTAACTGCCAGAAACTGCGCAAAATGACAATATGGTTAACTTTTCAGTACAAAGTACAGTTCTGAAAGTTGTATCAAATGTGGCAATCTAATCATGGCAAGGAGAAACTGCATCTGTCTTCGAATACTCCATAAGAATGTTTCCCAGTATTTAATCTAGTGTATAATGACTTTACGGAGAAGGCAATGGCAACCCACTCCAGTACTCTTGCCTGGAAAATCCCATGGACGGAGGACCCTGGTGGGCTGCCGTCCATGGGGTCGCTAAGAGTGGGGCACGACTGAGCGACTTTACTTTCACTTTTCACTTTCATGCATTGGAGAAGGAAATGGCAACCCACTCCAGTGTTCTTGCCTGGAGAATCCCAGGGATGGTAGAGCCTGGTGGGCTGCCATCTATGGGGTTGCACACGACTGAAGTGACTTAGCAGCAGCAGCAACAGCATAATGACTTTAATGGCAAGTATACCTTAAATTATTGATCTTCTCTCTCACCCAGTTCCCCTTCCTCTACCTCCTCTCTCTGCCTTATTCCCTCTCTGCTTGCTAGATAAATTTCCTCCTTGTGAATTATATTGAGGGGTTACTTATAAAATATATAAATAATGTGTGTCAGGTTTAATTTTACAAAAGACACACTCTTATAATCAGCACCAAGTTCAAGATACAAAGCATCACCAGGACTCTGGAAACCCCAAAGATAACCATTATCCTGAATTCCAATATCATAGTTTAATTTTCTAATTTTGAAATATATACAATAGACTCATATAGGATATACTCTTTTGTCTGTTTTCCCTCTCAGTATTAAAATTGTGTGTTTGTTGGATTTATCTATCTTGTACATGTCTTTTGTTACATGAAAATGCATTTCCATTTGCTTTATATATGCACTTAAGAGTGTAATATCTGCATCACAGAATGTGCAAGTATTCAGCTCTTTTAGACTCTGACAAATAGTGTTCCAAACTCTAGCTGACAAAGTATGAGAATTCTAGTTACTTTATATTGTTGCCAATACAATACCTGGTTTTATCTCTGTTTTCGATGTTCTGATGGGTGTGAAGTTACCTTACTGTGATTTTAATGTGTATTTCCTACTTGAGTTTTGTTTCATATGTGTATATGTTACTTGGATATTTTCTTTTGTAAAGTGCCTATTCACATTTAAAAATATATATTTTATACCAGTTTGGTAGTATTTTCCTTATTAATTTGTAGGCATTCTTTGCATATTTTGAGTGAGATTTTTATCAGATACATTCACCTGCTGTGCTCAGTGACATACACATAGTCAGTTGTGTCCGACTCTTTGTGACTCCATCAACTGTAGCCTGCCAGGCTCCTCTGTCCACGGGGATTCTCCAGGCAAGAATACTGGAGTGAGTTGCCATTCTCTCTTCAGGGGATCTTCCCAACCCAGGGATTGAAACCGGTCTCCTGCATTGCAGGCAAATTCTTTACCATCTGAGCCACTAGAGAAGCCCAAGAATACTGGAGTGAGTAGCCTATCTCTTCTCCAGGGGAACTTCCTGACCTAGGACTTGAACTTGGTCTCTTGCATTTCAGGTGGTACATACTCATGTACACATACAAACAATGAAAATACTCAACTCTGTGCTGCCTTTTTAGTCTTTTACTATAACATTTTTTGGATAAATCCAAATGAATTGTGACCTAGCATCTTAGCAATATCTTATTTTTTAAACTTTATTTTTATTGGACTATATTGATTTACAATTTTGTGTTAGTTTCAAGTGTACAGCAAAGTGAGTCAGTTATACATATACGTTTATCCATTCTTTTAGATTCTGTTCCTATCCAGGCCATTATAGAGTATTGAGTAGAGTTTCTTGTGCTATACAATAGGTTCTCATTAATTATTTTATATATAAAATAATGTGTGTGTGTATGTATATATAAAATAGTGTGTATTTGTCAATAGCCCAATCTCCCAGTTTATCCCTCCTGCCTGCCCCTTTCCTCCTTGGTAACTGTAATTTTGCCCCCTACGAGTGTGACTCTATTTGTTTTGTAAATAAGTTCAAAGCAATATCATATGATATTTGTCTTTCTCTGACTGACTTCACTCAGTATGACAATCTCAGAGTCCATCTATGTAACTGAAAATGGCATTATTTCATTTTTTATGGCTGAGTAATTTTCCATTGTATGTGTATGTATATGTGTGTATCACATCTGCTTTATCCATTCCTCTGTTGATGGACATTTAGGTTGCTTCCATGTCCTGGCTATTGCAAATAATGCTACAATGAACATTGGGATGCATGCATCTTTTCGAATTATTATTTTCTCTGAATATATGCCCAGGATTGGGATTGCTGGATCATATGGTAGCTTTTTTCTTAGTATTTTTAGTGAACCTCCATACTGATCTCCGTAGTGCCTTTACCAATTTACATTCCCACCAACAGTGTAGAAGGGTTCCCCTTTCTCCACATCCTCTCCAGATTTTTTATTTATTTTTTGATGCTGACCATTCTGACTGGGGTAAGGTGATATCTCATAGTTTGGATTTGCATTCCTCTGATAATTAGTGATGTTGAGCATCTTTTCATGTGCTTCATGGCCATCAGATCAGATCAGATCAGTCGCTCAGTCGTGTCCGACTCTTTGCGACCCCATGAATCACAGCATGCCAGGCCTCCCTGTCCATCACCAGCTCCCGGAGTTCACTGAGACTCATGTCCATCGAGTCAGTGATGCCATCCAGCCATCTCATCCTCTATCGTCTCCTTCTCCTCCTGCCCTCAATCCCTCCCAGCATCGGAGTTATTGATAACTGTTGATGGACAGAATAATTTAATGGTAGTATCATCTAATTTATTACATTATTTAGCTTTAAGTATCATTTGTGTTTAAGAAATCAAGAAAATGCTCTTCACCCGGAGATTGCAAAGATATTCTTCTATGTTTTCTTCTAAAAGTCTTACTGTTTTACCTTTCACTTTTAAATCTAGAGTCTGTCTAGGATTTATTTATTTATTTTTTTATTTTTTTATTTTTTCAGGTTTTAAAGTTTTTATTTTATTTTTTTTCTTCTTTTTTTTTCTAATTTTATTTTATTTTTAAACTTTACATAATTGTATTAGTTTTGCCAAATATCAAAATGAATCCGCCACAGGTATACATGTGTTCCCCATCCCGAACCCTCCTCCCTCCTCCCTCCTCCCTCCTCCCTCCCCATACCATCCCTCTGGGCCGTCCCAGTGCACCAGCCCCAAGCATCTAGCATCGTGCATCAAACCTGGACTGGCAACTCGTTTCCTACATGATATTTTACATTATATGTGTGTGGGATAGAGTAAAGGCAAATATTCTTTTTTCCTCCCTATAAAGACATCCAGTTGGCCACAACTCACTGCACTGAAATGTCACTTTTGACATGAGTGAGGTGACCACCTATGTGAGTCTATTTCTAGACTATTGTTTTGGTCAGTTGGTTTATAGTGTGCCAATACCGTATTGAATTAATTAGCATGGATTTAAAATAGGTCTTAATAGCTTATAGTATAAATGTTTCAGTTTTGATAGTTTTCAAGAGTTCATTGCATATTCTTGGCCCTTTGGATTTCCATAAACATTTTAAAACAAATATATTGAATTTCATGAATAAACCTTTTAAGATTTTAGTTACTGCAACAACTCTATACATGATTTTTTTTTGAGTCTTCCAAGATAACTTTTAGTTGTTTTTTTTTCCCCTAGGTGTTTCAAGTTTTTAATGCTTTTGTAAATGTTATCATTTAAAAACTTTAATTTTATATGAGACAAATATGTTAAAATGCAATTAATATTTGTATACTGACCTTAAATTTAGTGGCTTTAGTAAATTCTCTAAATAATTCTCATAATCTGGCTCTTAGTTATTTTGTATTTTCTACTTAAAAAAACATGCCATCTGCCAACAATGGAAGTTTTATTTCCTTTTTCTTTTTTTAAAAATTAATTATTTTTTAAAATCAGAGGCTAATTACTTTACAAGATTGTGGTGGCTTTTGCCATACATCAACATGAATCAGCCATGGGTGTACATGTGTCCCACCATCCTGAATCCCCCTCACACCTTCATCCCCACTTCATCCTTTTGGGTTGTCCCTGAGCACCAGCTTTGGGTGCCCTGCTTCATGCATAGAATTTGCACTGGTCATCTATTTTACATATGGTAATATACACGTCTCAATACCTTTTATTTCCTTTAATTGCCTCACTTCATTGCTTCAGTTCAGTTCAGTTGCTCAGTCGTGTCTGACTCTTTGCGACCCCTTGAATCCCAGCATGCCATGCCTCCTGGTCCATCACCAACTCCCGGAGTTCACTCAAACTCATGTCCATTGAGTCCGTGGTGCCATCCATCCATCTCATCCTCTGTCGTCCCCTTCTCCTCCTGCCTCCAATCCCTTCCAGCATCAGGGTCTTTTCCAATGAGTCAACTCTTCGAATCAGGTGGCCAAAGTATTGGAGTTTCAGCTTTAGCATCAGTCCTTCCAAAGAACACCCAGGACTGATCTCCTTCAGAATGGACTGGTTGGATCTCCTTGCAGTCCAAGGGACTCTCAAGAGTCTTCTCCAACACCACAGTTCAAAAGCATCAATTCTTTGGTGCTCAGCTTTCTTCACAGTCCAACTCTCACATCCATACATGACCACTGGAAAAACCATAGCCTTGTCTAGATGGACCTTTGTTGGCAAAGTAATGTCTCTGCTTTTCAATATGCTATCTAGGTTGGTTAGGAACTCCAAAACTGTTAAATATAAGGGATGGTCACAGGCATCATTGACTCATTCCTGATTGCAGTGGAAAGTTTTTAATAATTCATCTCTAAGATATTTAGAATCTTTACAAGATGATTTCTATTAAGTTATTAGAGTGCCTTTCTATTGCTAACTTGTTAAGAATTATTATCATAAATGGATGTTGAATTATATCAAATGCATTTAATGCATTGATGGTACTGTTTTTTTCACTTTTTTTTTTTTTTTTTTGAGAAGGATCATTCATTTTATTGTTCTCTTTTGCTGCTTCTCTCCCTGTGACTAATGTCTGTACCTCTTCCTTTCTCATCCTTCCTCTCCTACCCTCTGTCCTTAGTATCTCCTGCACTGACCCCCTCAGGGTGTTATCTATACTCATCTTTATTGTAACATTCTGCCCTCATCCCTGCCAGGGAAAGTGCATCAGAATGAAACTGGCAAGATCTTTTGACAGCTTGTCTTTACTCCTCTGTTGCCAGGAAAGGGAAAATGTCTATTTATATGGTCCATTTCCACAAGCTGCTGTTAAATTATGGGCCAAGTTCTTTTACTACAGTGATTAATATTTCTTTCTTTTTTTTTTTTTTTTTTTGTAAATCAGCTATATTTTATTTTATTATTTTTTCTTTTTTTTTTCTTTAATAGAAAATTATTTAATTAGTATACATGTGTTCCCCATCCTGAACCCTCCTCCCTCCTCCCTCCCCACACCATCCCTCAATAGGGTAAATTGCATTGATATTTTTGACTATTAAATTGCTCTTGCTTTCATGGAAAAATC
Organism: Bos indicus; assembly: GCF_029378745.1. Taxonomy (NCBI): domain Eukaryota; kingdom Metazoa; phylum Chordata; class Mammalia; order Artiodactyla; family Bovidae; genus Bos; species Bos indicus. Next base: position 33,614,744 of record NC_091766.1, on the reverse strand, counting down.
CTACTCACTTGAAGGATTATTATCTTCTTTATGTATTCTTGAATTTATTTTGCTAATGTTCTGTTTAATATTTTTTCATTTATTCAATATATTTATGAGAACTTAGCCTGCAAATTTTGTTTTTCATAGTTATCTATAACTTTGTTATCAAATTTTGTTATGAAGATTTTTGTTGATCTAATTAAAGCGTTGGTAAATGTGTTCTCTTTGTATTTTCTGAAGGGTTAGTTTAAGATTGGTATAATTTATTCCTAAAATGTTTTGAAAAATTCACCAGTACATTTCTAACATAGTTCCTCTGAGGTCAGGTGACACATTAGAAAAATGTTGAAGTTTATATACAATATCAGAGAAGGCAATGGCACCCCACTCCAGTACTCTTGCCTGGAAAATGCCATGGATGGAGGAGCCTGGTGGACTGCAGTCCATGGTGTCGCTAAGAATCAGACACAACTGAACGACTTCACTTCCACATTTCACTTTCATGCATTGAAGAAGGAAATGGCAATCCACTCCAATGTTCTTGCCTGGAGAATTCCAGGGACGGGGGAGCCTGGTGGGCTGCCGTCTGTGGGGTGGCACAGAGTCGGACACGACTAAAGTGACTCAGCAGCTGCAGCAGCATATACAAAATGCAGTCAATTTTATGTGCTTTAAAAAATGTGAATTCTGATGTGTTGGATATTTATTTCCTTTCTGATTTTTTGTATCTTTGTTCTATAAACTATTGAGAGAAATATTTTTATGCCTATGATTATAGATTTATTTATTTCTCCTTTTACTTTTGTTATTTGCTTTAGCCATTTTAAAACTCTGCTAATGAGTGAATATGGATTTAGAATTATAATATGTTCCTTGCAGATGGAACTCATATATATTGAAATGTCCTTTTTATCTTATTTTGTAGTGCTTTTTGCCCTCAAGATTTTCTGTCATATATTATTATAACTATCCCTTCATTCTTTTGGTTAATGTTCTGCAATGTAACTTTTCTCCTTTGTCTTTTATTTTTAAATCTGGTTATTTATACTTAAAGTGTCTCTTATAAGTATTATAGTGTTGAATTTTCTTTAAAGTCATCTGGAAAACTCAGTCCTTTCAGAGTCCATTTAGTCCTTTTATAACATGTATTTTAGTCTGTATGTGTTTAGATAAATCTTGTATTCCATTTATATGTTTAATTTCTCCTTTTATCTTCTTTCTTGTCCTCTTTGGACAGTGTAATTAAAATCTTTCATTTAAATTCTTGATTTTAATTTTTCACTTCTACTGTTTCCTTTGGCTGGCTTTTAAAAAAAATTCTGTCTCAAAAAAGAAAAAAAGCAACAGACTGGGAGAAAATATTTGAAAGAGTTTCTGCAAATCAGTAAGGAATAAACCAACAATTCAATTTTAAAATAGGCAAAGGATAAAACAAGTATTTTGGATAAAACAAGTATTTCACCAAATCTATTTATATTAATGCTTTTCTATATTTTTCTTATTTCCTTTAATACACTGCTGCTGCTGCTGCTAAGTCACTTCAGTCATGTCCAACTCTGTGCGACCCCAGAGATGGCAGCCCACCAGGCTCCACCGTCCCTGGGATTCTCCAGGCAAGAACACTGGAGTGGGTTGCCATTTCCTTCTCCAATGCATGAAAGTGAAAAGTGAAAGTGAAGTCGTTCAGTCGTGTCCGACTCTTAGCGACCCCATGGACTGCAGCCCACCAGGGTCATCCATCCATGAGATTTTCCAGGCAAGAGTACTGGAGTGGGGTGCCATTGCCTTCTCTGTTTAATATACTAATCACTGTTTTAAAATCATATTCAGCTAATTCTGATACTCATTTATCTGCAACTCAGTTTCTATTATCTTTTTTCTTTCCTCTTGATTTTTGGTCATGTGTCCATGTTTTAACATCATTCCAGTAATTTGGATTGCATGTCTGAACAAAAAGTTACAAAACTCCACATAATATTATCTTCCTTCTGCAGAAGTTTATTCTTCCCTCTGCAGGAAATATAGTGTCACAGTTATCATGTTAGCCTGTTGACCTGAACAAAATGACTGCTAGATATTTCTCCAACAAAGACAAATTTATTCGGGATTAGCAGAGAATTGTATTTCAGGGTTTGCAACCCTGGAAAGCCATGTACAGGTTTCCCCTTGGCAAGGAAAGAACAGTTTTACAAAGAGGAAAAGGAAGTTGGGTGGCTATTGTAAACGTTCTGTCCATGGCTTTTCATTGGCTGAATCCTTTTCCAGTTAGGCTCTGCTGTCCTTGCAGGACTTGAGAGCTTCCCCTGCTGGTCTTCTAACTCTTTTGGGAGTTTTTGTTTGTTAATGTTTTCCAAGTCAAATAAGGAACAGTTCTGGTTCAAAGCTGAGTTTCAGCCTGCAAAAACTCATTTATTAATACTTCTGGTTTACCTTTGGTCTTTCTTGATTTTTGCTAAGGGCCAGATGTATTTTGTGGGGCCCTTCACTCTGGACTGTCCTTAATCCTAAATTTTGTTTTAGAAGACTTCAGAAAACCTCTGCTTTCAGAGGTTTCATATGCTTCCATTTCTGCCTTTGTACCCTGTGGGTCTTCTGTAATCAGTAGGTTTCTTGAGGAGAAAGTTGACCATGCCGTAGAGATTCTCCAAGCCTCTACCAGCCATCTGGAGTTCTGAAAGACTGCTAGTTTCACTCTCTCCGTGAGCAGCCTTTTCCTGCAGTTTTGGTACTGGAAGCTTAGTTTCTTGTCCATGCTAAAAATTGGGAAGTATCTTCAGAGTGAAAATCAACTATAAAAGTCAGTTAGCTGCTTTGAGTTTTTAAATTTTTCTTTTCCCCTGTATAGAATCTTAGCTTTGTAGTTTTCATTGCTCCCTCGTCTCTCTACTGTCTTTAAAATATGAGTTCTGTATTTCATTTGAACCTTTTTTAGTTTTTCTGTGTGGGCAGTAAATGGCCACCAGCTATTCTATGCAAAGTGGAAATCAATATTTCCAAACAAATTTGAGAGCTACACACATGTTTTCCAGTAATAGAATGCTTAAATGAAGTATGGTTGATCCATATTCTGGAAGATAGTACATTAGGTTAAAAGATGAGATAAATGTTTGTACTAATGTGTAAAAATCTTAAAAAAAAATTGAGAAGTGAACAAAGCAATATGAAAATAATACATTAAGCATGTAACTAATTACGATTTGCAAATATAATACCCTATATTTATAAAAGCATTTAAGTACACATAGAAAGCAATTATAACAAGATTTATAAAAATACACAGTAGGCTAATAGCTGTGCTTTCTTCTTTCCTGAATACAGGAGTTGAGATTTATCAGTAGTGTTTCTATTTTTAAATAAAATATAATGGAGAGATTATTGTGCAAATAAAAACTTTAGGAGAAGACACCATTCTCTGAAATGATAAAATATAGTCAGTGCATACCTGTTTATGTGACTAAGTTCTTTATAGTTTCAGAGATTTGTCCCCGTACTTTCCTGAAAGCATTAATTAACATAATAGGAATTTCCAGATATGACAAAAGTTGAAGTTTTCCAAAGCATTTTAGAAGAATGTACACAAAGAAGTAAGGTAGAGAAGTTAGATGGGATCTTAATTTCAAATTCTGCATAGGATCTATGATTTCCCTAGATAGACCGTGTTTTAGCAATCAGAAGTATGTGTATATGTGTGTGTGTTTATATACATACATATAAATCTATAGTGCAAAGAAAAAGACATAAACAGAGATTGAGAAAGAAAAAGAGGGAAGAAATCAAAACACAAAATACCTAGATAAAAAAACACGGTGAAATATATAATTTAGAATTATAGCACACTAACCATCTTCCTAAAAATGTGCATGGTATAGTAAACAGACCCAATACAAAACTAAATTTATAACTTTCTTTAGTAAAAGCCAGAGACTCAGCTGACTAAACTGCTATTCTTCACTGTGAAAGAACAGTTTTTAGTTATTTAGCATAACTGCTGCAATAATACAACTCATTGTTTTTACAAATACATAAACTAAAAAGGAATTATTTTTATAATTTCATGTTAAGATTATAATACAAAGGTTAATATGAAACACCGATTTCATATACATGAAACATTGTAAAAGTTGAAATGAATTTTCAGACTCTGATTTCAATGTCATTTTTGAAAAGTCTTTGAAATTGGCACTAAAATATTAGTAAAATCATCATTTCTTTTAGACATTGTCAGGTTTACCATGTAAAAAATCTTGGTTTCTAGATAGAGTTTGTATTAATACTGGTTTTTCTGGTGGTATTGCTCTGGCAGTTACTGAAAATCTTTATAATCTCAAATAAATATGTGTATCATCAGCCCTCACTTCCTTAAGACATTTCCCTTAAGGCAATAAACCTGTTAGTAAAATATGTTTTTAAAGCATTATTTTTAGCTTTACATTTTAATCTGACCCAAGGGGTATGTTGACATGGCCTATTAAATGTCATTTCTTTTCTTAATCTGTGCCAGTTCATTTTTGCTAAAATATTTCTTTAAGCAGAGACTTCCAATGAGATTGTCATTTTGAGGTTGTGGAATTTAAACTTCTCTATAAATCAACATAACAAGTTGTCAGCTTGTCAAAACTTTGTCTTATCTTTCATATGGTTTAGAAATAGTTTGAGATAAAGCTTTTTTCCTGGCTGTGATGGCTTTCTGATTTATTAGAATCAGCATTGCACATCTTTTGCTCATAACTACGTGACTTGATCCAGATACACTTTCTTTTTCCCCCCATGAAGCATAAAAAGGTCAGTTCTGAGGAATTGTACCTTATTTTTCACATGGACAGCTCTGAGATTGTGGGATTTACTCTTGGTATACAAATGAAAATTTTAGTTTAGGCACCCATGCCCACATGGCAGAAATACAAACACTTTCAGGGTGGTGAAGGTTACTGCTTCTACTGCTCAATTTGTGGTAGAATGAATAGAAGCACCATTAGATCAGTGGCCTGCAACTATTCTGGTGGTTATTTGAGCACACAGGTGACATTTTTATGTTGCTTTACATAGAAAGTAATAGAAATACCCCAAGTTATAATCCGTTTAACCTCCAGGGAATGTTCTTTATCCTATGTGCTATAAGGAAATGTTTACTCTTTATAATCGTTATTAGAAAATTGGTCAGAGCAGAAACTGGGGCTCTCTTTCCTGGTATCACAGGCCATCCAGTTTCCCCAGAGCCTCCTTTTTAGAGAGAGCAAGGGAGGAGATGATGGTTTTTATTCAGAAGAGCTTGGGAGAAATGGTTTTAATTGGAAGTGAAAGTGAAAGTCGCGCAGTCATGTCCGACTCTTTATGACCCCATAAACCATTCAGTCCATGGAATTCTCCAGGCCAGAATACTGGAGTGGATAGCCGTTCCCTTCTGCAAGGGATCTTCCCAACCCAAGGATTGAACCCAGGTATCCCGCATTACAGGCAGATTCTTTACCAGCTGAGCCACCAGGGAAGAAGCCTGTTAGTTGGAAAGGACTGCAGTAACTTTAGTTCAGACATACTTGAATTCTACCCACACTTCCCAAGTTAAGAAACATTAGATCAATTATAGAAAATAAGAGGCTGAACTGTGTCCATCTCAGTAAACGTGTCTTCTTTTATCTTGTTAATGCATCACTGAACCTACAAACCTTTTGATCACAAAGAAATTTAGTTTCCTCATCAGGGGTAGAAAGGCAGTTTTGCGGGTTTCCTGCATGTGTCTGCATAGAGCTGGACTCAGACACACTGTTCTGATCTCCAAAATCGTGGAGTACCAGCCTTCTTAAGATCATAGGACTCTTGGGGTTTTACTGCCTATCTATGGCCAAAACTTCCATTTGCTGAGTCCCTTGGACATTTGCCCTTCTGCTAGTCCATTCAAACACTTGTCATCCATTTGCATACTTTTTGGCTACCTTGAGGGGACTAAATTATATTGTTATTGATATTCTTTTCTCTCTGCCTTCCCTTCTTTTTTCCCTCCCGCCTGTCCTTCCTTCCTCCGTCTCTCCTTTCCTTCCTTCTTTCCTCGCTTTCTTTTTACAACCAGTTAAGTTGTAAAGTTTGAAGCGTTTTTTACTGCTTCTGTCTTTCCACTGAACAAGTCTATAAATACGCCCAGAATTTTCAAAGGAGAAAACTCAGATTACATTTTCAGTGGGTATAAACTTGGGTAATAATATTTTAATCAAAACGAAGCACAAAAATATCAGAATATTCAAGGTTAGTAAAAACAGTGGTTTTATAAAATCAAATTTCTGAAAATTTTCAGATATAAGGTGTTGGAAAAGAATTGTGAAAACTGGTGAAATTTCCAATTCCATAGAACTGAATTACATCTTCAACTTACTCATTTTGATGTAATGTTATTCTAATTAAGACAGTTATACGTTTCCTATTAGTGCTATTTTATTTACAGATTTCAATGAATAAGTCTTTGTACTGCCAAAATTAATCTCAGAGTAATCTGAAAAACATGAATATGTGCTACACCAGGTCCAAGAATTATAGGTGTATTTTAAGCAAGCCAGAAAATCATTTGGAACAAATGAAAAGCAAGCTTCTATTTCTGGGTTATTTTGTTACAGTTTTTAGACTGAGTGTGGCAATACCCAGTTTCTCTTATCTTTACTTAAAATTGATTCAGAGTAGCCTTTTAATGAGAGATAATAGTAAAGATAGTTTTTATTTATTCTTCCAAATGTCTTTTGCCTGTTAAAAAAACAATGATTTAGTAACTTTGGTTTAAATTCTTATGAATGTATAGACATACATTAAAAATAAAGTTAAGGGAATATATAAAATTTACTCAAAGATTAGAGGCAGTCCTTAATTATGTTATTAGAGTGCATTTAAGGGGATATTATTGCCCTTGTATAGTTAAGTATATCCTAGAAACATGAGTAACTGCTGTTGAACACTTGTTTCAATGTTAGCTGGATTCTTATGTAAACTATAGTAGTATCTCTTATTCTTTTATCCACCATAGCACTCATGCAGTAAATTAGCAGAGGAAGTTTTAAAATATACTGATTACCAGGCTGCATTTTCAGACCAATTAAATAAAAATATGATGATTAGTACCCAGACAGTGATCATTTTTCAAAACTTTCTAAAGCCTTTTGTCAACTTAATATAAATTTCTTAATAGAATGAATTTTACTTCAGTTAAGATAGTAGTATCTGACGACTAAGCACAAATATTTATCCAGAAAATTCTGAGCACTGCTTCCTCCTTCTGTGTTGGCATAAAGTTTGAAATATAAAATATACTCTGCTGGAAACTGCAGTGTAGAGTTATGTATTAGGTGTTGTTCATTTTCACCAGCTTTTAAAGCTATGGCACTACGTTTGATCTCTCATATTTTTATGAAATTTACAAGATTATATGAAATGTTTGAGGCCACTGTTTGTGATCAAAATAATTTTATTCAGTAAACAAAGTAGTTTGAACCAAGAAAATTCTGTTAAATATGAAAATATTTAATTTTCCTATAAACCTGTAATGTTTATTACATATAATTAAAAAGAAACCTAATATGCAGTAAAATTATATGCATATCTACTGTGATGTATAGTAGGAAAAAATAAAACCTTTTTAAAATGGATTATAATCTGTTAGCAGATTTATATACATTTCTTGGTATAGGAAAGTTGAAATTGTTGCTAAAATAACCAGCATTTGATATGCAATTTAATGGATGGTATAACACTGTTAGAAATGCATACAATTTTGCTATGATGATTTTTAGAAAAGAAATACACATCAATTGTTATAATACAGTGAGCTACACAGTAATTTGCTATATGAAGATAAGAGTGCTAAATTTCCAGGGACAAAAGCCTCTTGATGAAGGTGAAAGAGGAGGGTGAAAAAGCTGACTTAAAACTCAACATTCAAAAAACTAAGATCATGGCATCCAGCAATGATCCAACATTGCTGGATCATCGAAAAAGCAAGAGAGTTCCAGAAAAACATCTATTTCTGCTTTATTGACTATGCCAATGCCTTTGACTGTGTGGATCACGAGAAACTGTGGAAAATTCTGAAAGAGATGGGAATACCAGACCACCTGACCTGCCTCTTGAGAAACCTGTATGCAGGTCAGGAAGCAACAGTTAGAACTGGACATGGAAAAACAGATTGGTTCCAAATAGGAAAAGGAGTACATCAAGGCTGTATATTGTCAGCCTGCTTATTTAACTTATACACAGAGTACATCATGAGAAATGCTGGGCTGGAGAAAGCACAAGCTGGAATCAAGATTGCCGGGAGAAATACCAATAATCTCAGATATGCAGATGACACCGCCCTTATGGCAGAAAGTGAAGAAGAACTAAAGAGCCTTTTGATAAAAGTGAAAGAGGAGAGTGAAAAAGTTGGCTTAAAGCTCAACATTCAGAAAACAAAAATCATGGCATCCAGCCCCATCACTTCATGGCAAATAGATGGGGAAACAGAGGAAATAGGGTCAGACTTTACTTTTAGGGGCTCCAAAATCACTGCAGATGGTGATTGCAGCCATGAAATTAAAAGATGCTTACTCCTTGGAAAGAAAGTTATGACCAACCTAGACAGCTTATTAAAAAGCAGAGACATTACTTTGCCGACAAAGGTCCCTCTAGTCAAGGCTATGGTTTTTCCAGTAGTCATGTATGAATGTGAGAGTTGGACACTAAAGAAAGCTGAGCACCAAAGAATTGATGCTTTTGAACTGTGGTGTTGGAGAAGACTCTTGAGAGTCCCTTGGACTGCAAGGAGATCCAACCAGTCCATCCTAAAGGAGATCAGTCCTGAGTGTTCATTGGAAGGAATGACGCTGAAGCTGAAACTCCAATACTTTGGCCACCTGATGCGAAGAGCTGACTCATTTGAAAAGACCCTGATGGTGGGAAAGATTGAGGGCAGGAGGAGAAGAGGATGACAGAGGATGAGATGATTGGATGGCATCACCGATCAATGGACATGAGTTTGGGTAAACCGCAGGAGTTGGTGATGGACAGAGAGGCTTGGCACGTTGCAGTCCATGGGGTGTCAAAGAGCCAGACAGGACTGAGTGACTGAATGACAACAACAAAGAGCTTTTTTAGAGTAACTTTATACCTAAACTTACCAGTAACTTGAAATAAAAGTATTTTGTCTTGTGTTTATTCTCAAAGTAATTTTAAAAAGATCATCAAGTTACTTCAAAGTTTTATGTACTATTTCCTGATAGCATTTCATTTTCTCATATTATCTTTTTGCATTTGTAGGGTTGGTTTTTATTACATATGGTTCATAGTAGATTTTTGTTCCATCATTCCTAGACTCAAGGCAATGCAATATTCTTTCCATGTGTGGTGTATTTTAAATCATTTAAACTATATTCTACCTTTCAGACAAAGGTTTGAACTAGAGGACTAGAATGATCAGATCTTGGTTGATTTCATTTCAGTAATTTAACATTGCCACAATTTGACAGATTTCTAATAGAATATTAGGTATAAACTTGACAGACATTGTCTTGTCCCCACCAAATTATAGATGAGAAAAATGCAGACCCAGTGTAACTAAATCACCTCCTCAATCCTATTTCCACTTTCTAAACCTTATCCATTAATAAATTCAAGTATTTAATACTTAGTAAAAGGAAGTGGGTAAATTTGTTCAGTTATGAATACATCAAGGTAGGTAAAAGCTGAATTAAAAATACTCTGCTTACTAAGTAATTCAACATTGGGTAAATATGCTTTTTTTTTTTTACATCAGTGAAGAATCTTTGTGTATTTGAATAGTTAAAATTACTGAAAAAATAAGAGCATTTGGGCAAAGTGAATATTAATTGGCAAAGGAAGTGCTCAAATTATAGTAATAGTTGGGCAAAGCCACAATAAGCCCAATAAAGACTGTTTTGATTTGGGGAGAAGAGCTTTGAGGCTTATTTATATCAAATAAGTACATACTGTTTTACAGACAATTTTTTAGAATAGTTTTAAGTTTGCAAAAAAACTGAGAGGAAGGTAGGTTTCCCAAACACCCTCTTACCTCACACATGTATAGTCTCCCCCATTATCAATATCACTTACCAGAATGGCACATTTCTTACTAAGGATGAATCTACATTATCACCTCATAATCACCCAAAGTTCATAGCTTACTTTAGGGATTTTTCTTGGTATTATATATTCTATGGACTTGGGAGAAATGTTTAATGACATCAGTTATTACAGTATTAAACAGAGCAGTTTCATTGCCCTAAAGATTGTCTGTGCTCTGCCAATTAATCTCTCTACCACCCTTCTCTCCAGTAGCCTCTCATCTTTTTATTGTATCCATAGTTTTACTTTTCCCATAATATCATATATTTGGAATCATATAGAATATAGCCTTTTCAGATTGCTTATTTCACTTAGTAATAGGCATGTATGATTCCTACATGTCTTTTCATGGCTTAATAGCTCATTGTTTGTGTGCTGAATAATACTCCATTTTCTGAATGTACTATGGTTTATTTATCCACTCACCTAGTGAGGGACATCTTGTTTGCTTCCAAACAAGCTGCTATTAACAAGTCAATTATGAACAAAGCTGCTATTAACATTATGTGCAGGTTTCTGTGTGGATAGAAAAATTTCAGCTTCTTTGGGTAAATGCCAAGGAGTATGTTTGCTGAATTGTATAGCAAGAATATGTCTAGTTTGGTAAGAAATGCCAACTTGTCTTCCAAAGTGGCCGGACCATTTTGCATTCCCACCAGCCAAGTCTAATACCTGTTATTCAACATCCTAGTCAGCATTTGGTATTGTCATTTCCTAGATTTGACCATGCTAATAGGTGTATGGAGGTATCTGATTGTTGTTTGAATTTTCATTTGCTTGATAATGCATCATTTTATATGCCATCTGTAAATATTCTTTAATGAGATCTGTTAAGGACTTTTGCCCAGTTTTTAATTAAATTGTTTAGCTTTAAGAATTCTTTGTATTTTTGGATAACTTCTTTATCATATGTGCCTTCTGAAAATATTTTCTTCTGTATCTTGTCTTCTCAGTCTCTTGAAATTCTTTTACAGAGCAGAATGTTTAATCTTAATCAGTCCAGTTTACCAGTTATTGAATATTTATTTCAAGGATTGTATCTTTGGTGTTTATTTAAACAGGCATCATCATACCCTAGGTCATCTAATCTTTCTACTATGCTATCTTTTAAGAGTTTTATAGTTTGAGAATTTACGTGTCAGTCTAATTTGTTTTAAACTATTTTTGTGAAGGATGAAAGGTAGTGTCTACATTCAAGTTTTTGCACATGGATTCCCAGGTATCTAAGCAGCATTTGGAGAAAACATTATCTTTGCTTTTTTTTTTTTTGCATGCAACAAAACTTTTATTAACATTTTGAACAGGTTCAGCTATTACTGAAACTGGTAATTTCTAAACTTAAATTGGGGTAAATGGCTAGAGTGCAGAAGGATGTCATCATTGAACATTATGAATAGAAGACTGAAGAATTAACAGCCACCCCTCAGACGAAGGACCAGGTGCAGGGTCGACTCTTTCTGAATGTTGTAATCAGAAAGAGTGCGGCCATCTTCCAGCTGCTTGCCGGCAAAGATGAGCCTCTGCTGGTCAGGGGGAATGCCCTCCTTATCCTGGATCTTGGCCTTTGCTTCATTATATTGTCTTTTCTCTTGCCAAAGGTCAGTTGATTACATACATGGGGGTCTTCGGTTCAGTCGCTCAGCCGTGTCCAACTCTCTGTGACCCATGGACTGCAGCATGCCAGGCCTCCCTGTCCATCACCAACACCCGGAGTTCACTCAAACTCATGTCCATTGAGTCAATGATGCCATCCAACTCCCTCATCCTCTGTCATCCCCTTCTCCTCCTACCTTTAATCTTTCCCAGCATCAGGGTCTTTTCAAAAGAGTCCGTTTTTTGCATAGGTGGCCGAAGTATTGGAGTTTCAGCTTCAGCGTCAGTCCTTCCAATGAACACTCAGGACTGATCTCCTTTAGGATGGACTGTTTGGATCTCCTTGCAGTCCAAGGGACTTTCAAAAGTTCAAAAGCATCAATTCTTCAGCTCTCATCTTTCCTTAGGTCCAACTTTCACATCCATACATGACTGCCAGAATGACCATAGCCTTGACTAGAGGGACATTTGTCAGCAAAGTAATGTCTCTGCTTTTTAATATGCTATCTAGGTTGGTCAAAACTTTTCTTCCAAGGAGTAAGTGTCTTTTAATTTCATGGCTGCAGTCACCATATGCAGTGATTTCGGACCACCAAATAATAAAATCTGTCACTGTTTCCACTGTTTCCCCATCTATTTGCCATGAAGTGATGGGACTGGATGCCATGATCTTCGTTTTCTGAATGTTGAGCTTTAAGCCAACTTTTTCACTCTCCTCTTTCACTTTCATCAAGAGGCTTTTTAGTTCCTCTTCACTTTTTGCCATAAGGGTGGTGTCATCTGCATATCTGAGGTTATTGATATTTCTCCCAGCAATCTTGATTCCAGCCTGTGCTTCTTCCAGCCCAGCGTTTCTCATGATGTACTCTGCATATAAGTTAAATAAGCAGGGTGACAATATACAGCCTTAATGTACTCCTTTTCCTATTTGGAACCAATCTTTTGTTCCATGTCCAGTTCTAACTGTTGCTTCCTGACCTGAATACAGGTTTCTCAAGAGGCAGGTGGTCTGGTATTCCCATCTCTTTCAGAATTTTCCACAGTTTATTGTGATCCACACAGTCAAAGGCTTTGGCATAGTTAAAAAAGAAGAAATAGATATTTTTTTTCTGGTACTCTCTTGTTTTTTTGATGATCCAGCAGATGTTGGCAATTTGATCTCTGGTCCCTCTGCCTTTTCTAAAACCAGCTTGAACATCTGGAAGTTCATGGTTCACGTACTGTTGAAGCCTGGCTTAGAGGATTTTGAGCTTACTTTGCTAGCATGAGAGATAAGTGCAATTTTGCAGTAGTTTGAACAATTCTTGGCATTGCTTTTCTTTGGGGAAAAAAATAATTGGAGCAAAACTGACCTTTTCCAGTCCTGTGGCCACTGCTGAGTTTTCCAAGTTTGCTGGCATATTGAGTACAGCACTTTGATAGCATCATCGTTCACCCAAGACATATGGGTCATGGTGGAGAGTTCTGATAAAATGTGGTCCACTGGAGAAGGAAATGGCAAACCACTTCAGTATTCCTGCCTTGAGAACCCCATGAACAGTATGAAAAGGCAAAAAGATAGGACACTGAAAGATGAACTCCCCAGGTCGGTAGGTGCCCAGTATGCTCCTGAAGATCAGTGGAGAAATAACCCCAGAAAGAATGAAGAGATGGAGCCAAAGCAATAACAACATTCAGTTGTGGATGTGACTGGTGATGGAAGCAAGGTCTGATGCTGTAAACAGCAATATTGCATAGGAACCTGGAATGTTAGGTCTGTGAATGAAGTCAAATTGTAAGTGATCAAACAGGAGATGACAAGAGTGAAGGTCTACATTTTAGGAATCAGCGAACTAAAATAGACTAGAATGGGTGAATTTAACTCAGATAACCATTATATCTACTACTGTGGGCAAGAATCCCTTAGAATAAATGGAGCAGCCATCATAGTCAACAAAGGAGTCCAAAATGCAGCACTTGGATGCAGTCTCAAAAACGACAGAATGATCTTTGTTCATTTCTAAGGCAAATCATTCAATATCATGGTAATCCAAGTCTATGCCCTGACCAGTAATGCTGAAGAAGCTGAAATTGAACGGTTCTATGAAGACCTACAAGACCTTTTAGAATTAACACCCCAAAAAGATGTACTTTTCATTATAGGGGACTGGAATGCAAAAGTAGGAAGTCAAGAAATACCTGGAGTAACAGGCACGTTTGGCCTTGGAGTACAGAATTGTCTTGCGAGTATATACTCCTCAGTTTTTGTCTCGTCACAACAAAGATTTGGAATGACGGACATTAAAGCCCCCTCGGCATGTCACAGCTCTTGGGTCTTGGATAGACCGTGTTCTAGCTCTTAGACAAATCAGTGTTACAGCTCTATTTTATTTAGAAGATGGCAGGAAAATCCATCTTCGAGGCATGAGGGCACCTCGATCCAAAGATGTGAAGAGAAGAGAGCCCCAGCACATGGGAGAGAGAGAGAGACAGAGCTATAACATGGTCTATCCAAGACCCGAGAGCTGTGACACGCTGAGGGGGCTTTAATGTAAGTCACTCCAAATCTTTGTTGTGACGAGACAAAAACCGCAGACATACACTCACCTGGCAGAATGAAGCAGGGCAAAGGCTAATAGAATTCTGCTAAGAGAATGCACTGGTCACAGCAGACACCCTCTTCCAACAACACAAGAGAAGATTCTACACGTGGTCATCACCAGATGGTCAACACCAAAATCAAATTGATTATATTCTTTGCAGCTAAAGATGGAGAAGCTCTATACAATCAGCCAAACAAGACTGGGAGCTGACTGTGGCTCAGGTCATGAACTTGAAATGTTGTTGCAGAACTATGAAGACATCAGGATTCTTGGCCTCTGGAGGAGAAGAATTCAATCTGGGGCCAGAGACGAGGCTTGATTGCTCAGAGCTTTTGTGTAACAAAGTTTTATTAAAGTATAAAGGAGATAGAGAAAGCTTCTGAAATAGACATCAGAAGGGGGCAGAAATAATACCACCTGCTAGTCTTTAACTGGATGTTATATAGTTACTAGCAGTCTGTCAGTGAAAGAAAGGAATGTCTCAAAACTCAGAGAATAGCACCAGGTGCCTCACCCACAAGATGCATTTTGAGATAATCTTGGCACCAGGGGAGTCATCTGGGGCCATAAACGATTGACTTGAATCTCGTATAAATGCAGATTACCATACAAATAGTTCCATTTGCATGGATTAGGAGAACAATGTATGAGGATAACATAAGGTTCTGAGCCTAAATCTGAGCTTTTAGGAGGAATGGTCTTGAAGATAGAGTCTGGGGTAAATGCATAGTACATTAACATAGTTTAAGACAAACATTTCCATAAGAAAAATGTATTGGTTATCTCAAGATTTGAGAAAAGTTAAGTTCAGGTGGAACCATGTGTCATTATGGTAACACAGTATTTTAAGAAAAACCTTTTTTTAAATTTCTATAGAGAAGGGGAAAAATATATCACTAGTTTGTTTCCTCCTGCCACTTAAGAGAGAGATTAAAAAAAAAAAAAAATGTCTGACACTTGCAGCCTATATCCTCTGTTTGGAGACCCTTGGCCTTCCTGCCTGTTACCCTCTCAAACTCATTATTACCAAATTTAGACTTAAATTGAAGAAAGTAGGGAAAAACACTAGACCATTCAAAGTGAAAGTAAAGTGAAGTGAAGTCGCTCAGTTGTGTCTGACTCTTTGCGACCCCATGGACTGTAGCCTACCAGGCTCCTCCGTCCGTGGGATTTTCCAGGAAAGAATACTGGAGGGGGTTGCCATTGCCTTCTCCAGGAGATCTTCCCCACCCAGGGATTGAACCCAGGTCTCCAGCATTGCAGGTAGATGCTTTACCGTCTGAGCCACCAGGGAAGTCAAAAGTAGAATGGACTGAAGTAGCTCAGATCAGCTCATATATGGCCTTGTAACCCACAGTAAAGAATCTTGACATTGACATTGAAGTCACTCAGTCATGTCCAGCTCTTTGCGACCCCATGGACTGTAGCCTACCAGGCTCCTCCATCCATGGAATTTTCCAGGCAAGAGTACTGGAGTGGGTTGCCATTTCCTTCTCCAGAAGATCTTCCCGACCCAGGGATCGAACCTGGGTCTCCCGCATTGTAGGCAGATGCTTTACTGTCTGAGCCACCAGTATGACCTAAATCAGATCCCTTACGATTATACAGAAGTATGCACAGACAGCTAGCAAAAGGGTGCAAATGGTGTGTGGATAGGGCATATGTGGTGCTGAGGGTACTCGTAGTTCATTGAGGGGATCCATGGGTGAGATATTCCCAGTGGTTCAGTTATGGGCTTCTTGATGGAGTCCACCATACCGTTAGTAGGATCTGAGTTCCTTTATTGTACCCCAAGTGTTCTGTCTTCTGCACTTCTCACTCCTAAATCGTGTAGCTCATGAGTTAGTATTGTGAATGGGGTGAGAGAGAAATTAGCCTCTTTGGCAGGATTTTGCAGACCTGGGGAAGTCAAATTCTCTCTCTTTTCCCTGCAGGAGATGTCACAGGCTAGGAATATCTCTGTTAGCTCTAAGGTATGCTGCCTTGGACCATAAAGAAGGCTGAACACCAATGAACTAATGCTTTTAAATTGTGGTGCGGGAGAAGAATTTTGAGAGTCTCTTATACTGCAAAGAGATCAAACCAGTCAATCTTAAATCAACACTGAATGTTCACTGGAAGAACTGTTGCTGAAGCTGAAGCTCCAATATTTTGGCCACCTGATGTGAACAGCCAACTTATTTGAAAAGACCCTGCTGGGAAAAGGTGAAGACAAAAGGAAAAGGCAGAAGTAAAGGATAAGATGGTTAGATAGAATCACCAACTCAGTGGACATGAATTTGAGCAAACTCTGGGAGAGAGTGGAGGACAAGAGCCTGTAGTGCAACAGTCCATGTGGTCGCAAAGAGTCAGACATGATTTAGTGACTGAAAAACAGCAACAACAAATGCTGCTTTGGATAAGGTGAGATGCAGGTAAGTGAATTTGTTTCCCTTACCTACTTTAGTGTGTCTTAAGTCATATTTATTTGGCTCCAGTAGTGTGTGGAAATTCTTCTCTAGAAACTTAGACTTCTACAAAGGCCCTCTCATTCATGGATGATCATCTAACTCAGTGTTCTCCAGGGGTTCCTGGGACCACAGCCAAGAGGAGCTCAGTCTGGCTTATGGTCCACAGCCAGGACTGAGGTCTATCTGCCATGCCACCTGCCATGTGGGTGGGTGACATCGCTTCCAGGTTCCTTTGCATGTATCTCTGATTCTCAAATCTCCCTCAAAGGTACTTTTATCCATGGATTGATGCTGAATTTTTACTGTTGGGTTAGGGGAAAGCATAGGAGATGCTACCATGGTGCTGAGGTCACCCACCAATACATTGTGTTTTCATTTTCATTTAGTATAAAATGGTTTTAAATTTGTCTTGAAATTTCTTACTTGGCTTCATATGTTATTTAAAGGTTATGTTGTTTGATTGCCCATATTTTGGAATTTTCCAGTTGTCTTTCTGTTCTGATTTCTAGTTTAACTCCACTGTAGTCTAAAAGCAGGTTTTGTTTATGATGATTTCTATGCTTTTAAAGATGTTTTATGACCCAGAATGTGGTCTATCTTGGTGAGTGTTTTATGGGGGCTTGCAAAAATAATGTGTATTCTGCTGTTTTGGCTGAAGTAATCTATAGATATCAATTATATTCTGTTGATTTATGATACTGTTCAGTTCAACTCTGTCCTTACTGTTTTTCCTCCTGCCTGGTCTGTCCATTTCTGATGGAGTGTTGTTGAAGACTTCAGCTCTTCAACTGTAATGGTAGATGCATTTATTTCTCTTTGTAGTTCTATCAGTTTTTGCCTCATAGAGTTTGATACTGTCATTGGGTGGATACACATTAAGAATTGTTACGTCGTCTTAGAATGCCCTTTTTATCTCCGGTAACTTTCCTTTGGTGTCTGTTCTATAGTACACACTGTTTTCACATAATCAAGTTTACAGGAAAGAGTGACTTGGGAAAGGTTTGAATTGCATTTCTTTTTGACCCCTGTTTGTTGATTTCACTCATTATCGAATGAGTACTAATATCTGAAAGCTGAAGGCTCTGAGAAGTGTTTTTTAACTGGTTTTCTGTTTGAATATGGCAGGATTACTGAGTGTTAAAACAATGAACAGACCATGTCATGTGACTCTAATTACTGATGTTTTTCACCTCTCTTTTTGTTTCTTTCCCTTCCCTTCACTCCAAAATAATTATATAGATATAACACAGAATGGGAATAGAAAATGACAGTCTATCAAAAATAGAAGTAATGAACATTAATTACTGTAAAGTGGGAAGAAAAAAGAAAGTGTCTTAAATGAAACACAAAAACTCTATAGAGCTTCTATCAGAAGGGAGAGGAGAGTAAAGAACTCAATGCAAATGCTATGTCATGTTGAAAAATATCATCCTTTTGGGCAAGGTAATCAGTTTAGAACTTTAAATACATATTCAAAACCAATATCAAGTTCAGGTTAATTGTGTTAATTTGATAGGTAATTCTCTTTGATAATTATTATTTTCCTGAGGGTAATCATGTAATTACATCTTTGTTTTCTTTCTTGACTAGTTACCCAGGACACTCATGTAACATTCTTTATCCTAAACTTGATATAATTTGATAATCTTATATTTAATCTGATCTATAGGTGTTTTTTTTAATGTGTTAAGATTTTTCTTTGTGTTTATGTGCATTCTATTTGATACTGAGCTTAATTTTCAGACACCATTTAGCATATGCAGTTTGGATGTTAATTCCACTTCCAGTGGTGAGTTACAGTTAATATAAGCCAATGGTTCTCAGTTCCAGCTACAAATTAAAATCACCTGAGGGATCTCTACCCATGACACATACCTGAGCACCACTCAAAAGGATAAGGCCTGATTATTGGGATATTGTATTAAAAGCTCCATAGTTGCATCGGAAGTGCAGGCAGAGTTGAGAACAGTCAACCTCAAGAAACTATTACTCTAATCCTCCTCTGACTCAGGCTCTCAAACCTAAGTCCTTAGTGACAGCATTGACCTGAACCACAGAGACAGGTCATGGATGGACACATGATCTGGTTCAAAACATGGAATCAGAGAGGAATTTGCTTTGTATTTTTGTAAGAATTCCTCACTGTAAAGAGAAAGCCATTGAAATATTTGGTCCCTAATGTCTATGAGGGCTTAATGTCATGTCTAAGTTTCCTAATGTCTAAGGACTTCCCTGGTGACTCAGATGGTAGAGAATCTGCCTCTAGTGCAGGAGACCAGGGTTGGATCCCTGGGCCAGGAAGACCTCCTGGAGAAGGGAATGACAACCCACTCTAGTATTGTTGCCTGGTGAATTCCATGGACAGAGGAGCCTGTCAGGCTTCAGTCCATGGGGTCACAAAGAGTTGGACACAATTGAGCAACTAATGCTTTCTTTCTTTCAGTGTCTATGAGTATTTTCATTTGTTTGGCATAAGGTCCAATACTTCTTCATCTACCTTGCTAGCAATACGTGCAGAAATGTAGAGCTGATGAGAAAAATGCAGGAGAGAGGAGTTAGTCACTGATTTATCTAACTCTAAAACCAGCCTTATGGCTAATGTTTATGTATAGGAAATTAACCAATTGATGTCCTCCCATAAGATTTTGGACACTCCTGGATTCCATATCTTTACTTCAATAGTTTAGCTATGCATGATGCAGCAATGAATTTGGCCTGTAATGATTTTTCTTGAAGCTTACCATAGATGTATTGTTAATTAATGTATGTATATATGTCAGATTAGTCACTTCATCATTAGTTATATTTATAGTTTTCTTCATAAGCATGATTTATTTTCTGTTAAAACTATATTTGGGTTGTTGAGCACATCTTCTCCTGTATATCCTTATGATAGTTGTTCACAGAAGAAGTTATCCAAGTGTAGTGGAGAAAGAAATGGCAAATATTAGAGGCTGAAGTGTTAGAAATGACTATTTTTTAAAATCTAACTGCATGTCAGTCTTCCCACAGCATAGAACTTCTTGGAGTACTGATAATTTTACATCTTTGGTAATGTCTTTACATGTCTTATAATATAAATTGATAAAGCCATGCATTTTTGCCTACTTCACTGTT
Organism: Bos indicus; assembly: GCF_029378745.1. Classification (NCBI taxonomy): domain Eukaryota; kingdom Metazoa; phylum Chordata; class Mammalia; order Artiodactyla; family Bovidae; genus Bos; species Bos indicus. The sequence goes on along the minus strand of NC_091766.1, from coordinate 33,594,928 downwards.
TTCCATGTATTCTTCCAGCCAAATGAAGTGCAGCAGTCAATGGCATGTGCCATTTTTACTGTTTTACATTATGAAACCCCCAAGTAAGTTTGTAGATGTAACACCATTGTGCAGTTTTATAAAGTACTGCTTCAAACTATTAGATTTTCATCAAACTTCCCCAACACAGGTGCTGACTAAGTCTGGGGAGAAAGTTACACCAGTGTTGAGTTCTCCACATCAGGGAGGCTGAGGGGGCCATAGGTAGTCTATTTCAGTCTATTATGGCAGTGCGGAATTGTGGGGTTAAAGTTAAAAGGTCATGCAGTTCTTTTTTTATGGGAACTTCTGATGTTTAAATATCCGTTAAACCAGTCAACAAAGAAACACACACCATGTGGGCCAAACACATCTGGCTTGCTGACTAGCTGTATGTATGCTTCGGAGTGACTATAGTCATCAGTCTGAACTAGGGCTAGGAATCTTCTGTGTCCTTTCCCAGCTCTTGCTTGCTGTAGACTTTCTGTCCTAAGACACTAGTGACCTGGGTCTGCCTTCCTGCATCATTATTTTTTTGAAGTTACCAAGTGTGAAGAGCTACCAAAAAATGTATTTTCCTGCTTTCTTACATATGAGTATTCTACATTTTCTTTCACACCTTTCAGCTCTGTTGGTCACCCACATTAGAGCAATGGATTAATTTCGGATTTAGTGTTTGGTGTTGTTTTTAAGCCTTTCTCTTAAATCTTTGTAATTATTTTTGAAGCTGCCTAGGGCCTGCTGGCTATTAATTATATTTTACTGAAAACTGAAAGTTCTATCATAGAGTTCTTTCACTATTATAGATGCATAAATTTATGGTGTATGTGGATGTGTCTATGTACACATCAGATCAGATCAGATCAGATCAGTCACTCAGTCATGTCCGACTCTTTGCGACCCCATGAATCGCAGCACGCCAGGCCTCCCTGTCCATCACCAACTCCTGGAGTTCACTCAAACCCATGTCCATCGAGTCAATGATGCCATCCAGCCATCTCATCCTCTGTTGTCCCCTTCTCCTCTTGCCCCCAATCCCTCCCAGCATTAGAGTCTTTGCCAATGAGTCAACTCTTCGCATGAGGTGGCCAAAGTACTGGAGTTTCAGCTTTAGCATCATTCCTTCCAAAGAAATCCCAGAGCTGATCTCCTTCAGAATGGACTGGTTGGATCTCCTTTCAGTCCAAGGGACTCTCAAGAGTCTTCTCCAACACCACAGTTCAAAAGCATCAATTCTTCAGTGCTCAGCCTTCTTCACAGTCCAACTCTCACATCCATACATGACCACAGGAAAAACCATAGCCTTGACTAGACAAACACACATAGATAAATTTTAGGATAAATTAAATAACACAGTAAATATAAAATAAACTAGGAAAATAACTGAACCTCCTAGCAGAGTTGATGACAAAGTCATACTTTATCAACAAAATTTTCCTATGTTTCAAATTTGAGTGAAGTATAAGGTATATCTTGCTGGGAAAGTCAGTCACACGTGTGGTTCAAAATAGATGACAGCTGAAGGTGTGAGTTCTTTCTACCAAATAAGGGAGTTTTTAGCAGCTCCTACTCTATTATTCTGTGGCCTGGCAGATTGGTAGAAGAGAATTAAAACAGTCAACAATTACCTTCAGAAACCATGCAGAAACCTGCTTTGGCAGGGGTAGAGAATGCAGTTGGCAGATTTTCTGGAAGATAGAGCCTCAAAGGCCTTTTCTTGATATTTTCCAAAGTTTTTTAGGACTGCTCTGTTACTTAGCAGTCCCTACCACTGTTTCATACCCAGTTTTGGCAGAAAAAAATCTGCCATTAAATAAAGCCTTGGATCTAGCAATAATTTTCCAAATGTTCAATTTCTTTGGATAAAATGGCTAAGGACATTTCTTATAACCCAGTAAAAATTAGTTACAGTGAAGTCCTAATTTCATTTATTTTTTAAAAGCTGTCTTTTAAAAGAATCTACAATGAAAAATTCTATAAAAGAATCTACAATGAAAAATTAGTGTAATTTTCACCCTAGATTCTGACCTCCCTTCCCAGTGCATTTTATTTTTAAGAGTTATTCTACACACACACACACACACACACACACGGTGAATTGTTTTTCTTTGGTTATTGAATTTTCAATAAACTAAAAATAAGCTGAAATGAAGTATATTTAGTTTATGAAGAGATATACTATAATTTCTATGCTAAATTACCAGTGTAGCAACTATCCATTGCAATCTCCAACCTTCAGGGTATGTAAAAGCAAACCAGACTTTGATAGGTGTTAAAGAAAGGCTGTATGGTGGAATGGAGAGATTTGAGTCTCATGTGGCCTAATACATTTTTTCTCTGTTCCCTACCTTGGAGGCGAGGTAAAAGGAGCCAACTTTTCCCAGCCTAAGCCAAATGTAGGACCTCTTGTAATTCCTGCTGCTGCTGCTGCTGCTAAGTCGCTTCAGTCTTGTCCGACTCTGTGCGACCCCATAGACGGCAGCCCACCAGGCTCCTCTGTCTCTGGGATTCTCCAGGCAAGAATACTGGAGTGGGTTGCCATTTCCTTCTCCAATGCATGAAAGTGAAAAAGTGAAAGTGAAGTAGTTCAGTCGTGTCCGACCCTCAGCGACCCCATGGACTTCAGCCTTCCAGGCTCCTCCATCCATGGGATTTTCCAGGCAAGAGTAGTGGGATGCCATTGCCTTCTCCACTTGTAATTCCTGGGGGGAGTCTATAAGACGAGGAGGGCAGCATTTAACTCCTCTACTTGGGACCCGAGTCAGCAATGGCACCAATGTTAAGTTTGGTGGGAATGTTGATAGAGCTCACAAGCATAGACACAGAAGCCTGCTTCTTCCTCAAAGCATCCTCGAGACAGAGTACGGAGAGAAGACAGACCTGCTCTACTACTACATGGTGTGGGAAGAGCTGCGTTTACCCCAAGCCAAATGGGCACTGATAAGGGTAGCTTGGCTTGAATTATCTTGATAAACTTCTCCCAAAGTGTCAGCTAAGGATGATGGTGAGAGGACTCAAATAATGGAAGGCTTTCTGGAGATCTCAGTAGCAGGCAACAAATAATCTCTGATGTGGGCCTCTCCTACCATGAGAACTCACCTGAGGCAAGAGAGGTCCACATCAAGGATTGTGTGTTATGGAGGTTTTCTTGGAAGAGCTGTATCCACCCTACATTACATCTAGCACTTGGTTGCCTTCTCTCCTGACAGTAGGTATGGCCAGATTACATCAGTCACATAAAAGACTTGAGCCTCCTTTCTTGCAACCTGACCTCTGACAGTGTGGGACCATCAGAAGCAGAATGAGAGGGGTGTAGAATGGGGAGGATGTAATAGACCAAGGACGGGGCAGTGGAAAAAGAGATGCAGCATCCCATCACCAGCGCATGACTCCAGTCACAGCCAACCCCTGAGGTGGGGAATGGAGAAGTGTTGCATTAGATGTGGTTTGAGTTTAGAATAGACTAGAGTTTATAGTTGGAGAAGGAAATGGCAACCCACTCCAGTGTTCTTGCCTGGAGAATCCCAGGGACGGGGGAGCCTGGTGGGCTGCTGTCTATGGGGTCACACAGAGTCGGACACAACTGAAGTGACTTAGCAGCAGTAGAGCTTATAGTATCTTAAAAATGAGTCATTGGTATTTTTTAAAAAAGATTATTATGAGTTACAAGTGATTCAAAAGCTATGAGGTGATGGGAAAAGGCACCATGAAGACAGAAATATAAAGTGGATTCCTGTTTTCCTCGAAGTTAAGCTAAAAGTCGGATATGACTGAGCGACTTCACTTTCACTTTTCACTTTCATGCATTGGAGAGGGAAATGGCAGCCCAGTCCAGTGTTCTTGCCTGGAGAATCCCAGGGACAGGGGAGCCTGGTGGGCTCCCATCTATGGGGTCGCACAGAGTTGGACACGACTGAAGCGACTTAGCAGCAGCAGCAGCAGCAGCATGCATATAGAAAAGATATCTCTGTATTCTTTTTAAGGCATAAAAGTGAAATACTACCTGTGATGCTCCATGCTTTTTTTCCTCTTTAATGTATTTTGCATGTCTCTTAAATGAGCATACCCTTTTAGTTAGGGTCTTGCTAGCTGCTGCAACAAATGAGTTCTGAAGTCTTAGTAGCTCAGTTCATTAGAAGTTTCTCTTGCTCACGTGATCAGCAACAATCTTTCCTCCTTGATGCTTTCTCTAGCTGCTTTGCATCTTGAACACCTGGCTCCCAAGGTACCTATTTCCTCTGCATTAAACAAAGAGCATAGAGGTAGAATGTGGGAGGTTTTTTGGACTAGCACCAGAAAGACATGGACCATGTTTGTGCATATCCCACTGACCTCTGTACATGGCCACATCTGCCTGCCAGGATAGCTCGTAAATACAGCCTAGTCTGTGAGCAGTATGAAGAGTAAACTGTTTACCTGTCAGCTTACTAAGCAATAACTAGTAAGCTAGTATATCTACATTTAACTTCAAAACAGCTCCAGACTATTCCATTTTTTGGCTGTTCCATAATTTATGTAATGTTATCCGGTCTTTTTCTCTTTCAGACAGTATTGCAAAGAACATTCTTATTCATGAATTTGGACATACGTGCATATACTTTAAGTTCTTAGAAGTGAAATTGCTGTTTGAAAGTTGAAAAATTTTATTTGTTTCCTTCCAAAGAAAGTTTTATCAATTACATGCTGATAAATAATTTATGGGAGAAGGCAATGGCAACCCACTCCAGTACTGTTGCCTGGAGAATCCCAGGGACGGCAGAGCCTGGTGGGCTGCCATCTATGGGGTCGCACAGAGTTGGACATGACTGAAGCGACTTTAGCAGCAGCAGCAAATAATTTGTGAGGTTGTCTATCCTGCCTATCTCCCACCCTACTTAAGTGGAATTAGTTCTCCATTGTTATTTCTTCCAATTAATACACATTTTACTTGCATTAATTAGTTGCAATTATTCCTGAGTGCTGTTGTAAATATATCCTTTGCAGCTAGTTTTCTCCTAGTAAAGTCAGAGGTAGCAGAACTATAACTGGTTACTTATCCAATTCTGTGGCCTTGGAGGAGGAATCACTTTGTATCACATGGGCTTATTTGGAAAACTGGGTTGTTAGATATGATTTTTTACAAAGATCCTTCAGTTCATATAATTCAAGCAATATCTACAAAATAAAGCATTACAAGCAACTCTAGGTCAGAAACATGCTAACAATGATTTCTTAATGAAGTAAGACATATCACTAGAAATAATACTGCTGCTGCTAAGTTGCTTCACTCGTGTCCGACTCGTGTCCGACCCCACAGATGGCAGCCCACCAGGCTCCCCCGTCCCTGGGACTCTCCAGGCAAGAACACTGGAATGGGTTGCCATCTCCTTCTCCAATGCATGACAGTGAAAAGTGAAAGTGAAGTTGCTCAGTCGTGTCCAACCCTCAGCAACCCCATGGACTGCAGCCCACCAGGCTCCTCCATCCATGGGATTTTCCAGGCAAGAGTGCTGGAGTAGGGTGCCATTGCCTTCTCCAGAAATAATACTAGAGGCATTTAATTAAGAGGCAAAATGCTTACCTGAACATTGGTGTGATGCCGTTTAGTGTAATACTTTATGATCCTGCAAAAACAGATGCTGCTGTAATACACAGCATCTGTGTCTCTTTAATTAATTTAAAATATTTTTAAAATTAAGTAAATGAAAAAAAATGAAGTTTCCAGCTTTTATATCATCTGCTTTTCTGTTCTTTTGTTAAATAATCTTGTGAATATCTTTCTTTGGACAAAAAATTGGAAAGTAAAATAATTAAGCAGTTTTCTAATGGAAATACAAGCTGGTAAAAGTCTAAAGTGATACAATTTTTTTAAACTAATGGTAATACTCTAAAGATGTCTGTTGCCTAATATGCTTTGACCAAACTTTAATTTGCAATTGTCTACAGGCAGGATCTTAGGTTTAATTTGCTTATGTGTATGGGTACATGTATCCCCTTGACTAGTGTGGAGTATGTGAGGAATATCTGCGGAATCGTTTGGAAGCTCCCTGTATCAGTTGGACTGAGAGCTTGGATTGTTGGATAAGTATAATTAGAAAGACTGGGACTGTGATGCTAAAACTTGAAGGTCTGATGTTAAAGTTTATATCCCTGTAATGGAGTTTTGTGAGCTGGTGGTGGGGAAGAGAGAGAATGAGAATTGGGGTCCTATCTTTGCCTGCATTGCTATAGTGTCTACTTTATCTGAAATCAGTTGGGAACCAAGATTCCCCTCACAAGTGAAGAAGGGGAATCTAGGGAGAGGAGAAATCTGATCAATCAAGGCAGTGGAGTTTTCTGGCAGATTTTCCAGGGTGTTGCCATGTCCTTTGCTTGACATAGACTCTACTAGGTCCAAGGCAAAGCTGTGAAGCAAAGAGGGGTCATAGTTGCAATTTACAGTCTAATTCTTTCACTTCCACTTCTCCATCCACTTAGAGGGCTCAGAAAGGTAAAGTAACTCTAGCACCTAAAATGGAAGAGCAGTGGTATTAACATAAGGAAGATTTTATATTCCAAATAGAGTCCTCTTTTGCAACTCTCTGAATAGAATTCAACAATTATAAGCTACCTAAGGGTCCTTTCCTTCAAGTTTTCATGTCATTCTTCACTCCAGATTCAGTGCAGGTGGTGGGTACTTAGTATTTTTCAATGAATGTATGAATAAATAAATAACTGAATAAACAGAGGAAACTTCAGGCTCTTGAACTATGAGCATGATTTGCTATCAATCTCTTATTAATACATTCAAAATGATAAAATATTTCCATGTGAAACCGAAATGGAAACATTGAGCTTAAAATAGTCCTAAATTATATTCATTAGGCATTGCATTTAAACAAAGTCAATGTAAAGATAGCGCCTCATGATTTATAGGCTTTAATCCGCAAGCCTGTATTTTGCACACTTGCTCTTATGTATGTTTAAGTGTTTCCCTGTGGAATTTGTTAAAAACCTAATGAATTTGGTGGTCATTTGGAAAGCCTGACAGTAGCTTTTCATTAGGCTGCACTAACACGATGGGCAACCAAAGTGAGCATTGGGGAGGTCAACCTGAAGAGTCCGTCTGGCCACCAGACAGACATGGGCATTGTGTACAAGGAAGGAACGATTTTTCTATCAGATCAGATCAGTCGCTGAGTCGTGTCCGACTCTTTGCAACCCCATGAATCGCAGCACGCCAGGCCTCCCTGTCCAACACCAACTCCCAGAGTTCACCCAGACTCGCGTCCATGGAGTCAGTGATGCCATCCAGCCATCTCATCCTCTGTCGTCCCCTTCTTCTCCTGTCCCCAATCCCTCCCAGGATCAGAGTCTTTGCCAATGAGTCAACTCTTTGCATGAGGTGGCCAAAGTACTGGAGTTTCACCTTCAGTATCATTCCTTCCAAAGAAATCCCAGGGCTGATCTCCTTCAGAATGGACTGGTTGGATCTCCTTGCAGTCCAAGGGACTCTCAAGAGTCTTCTCCAACACCACAGTTCAAAAGCATCAGTTCTTTGGTGCTCAGCCTTCTTCACAGGCCAACTCTCACATCCATACATGACCACAGGAGAAACCATAGCCTTGACTAGACGGACCTTTGTTGGCAAAATAATGTCTCTGCTTTTGAATATGCTATCTAGGTTGGTCATAACTTTCCTTCCAAGGAGTAAGCGTCTTTTAATTTCATGGCTACAGTCACCATCTGCAGTGATTTTGGAGCTCTGTGACAAAATTAACACCCTAGACATTCGACACTGCCAGCGTTGTGTGATGGAAAAGGCATTGAACTGAAAATCATTCTAGTCCTTACTTTGCTCCATTACATGGTTGCCTCTTGGTATATATATTCTGGCTGATTTAGGCAGAAGAGACCAATTATAAGACCAATTAGTCTCTATAAAAGAGACCAATTAGAAAACAATCTTATCTTAGAAGAACAGGATTCCCAGATGGTTTTTCAGTGGTTGGAAATTGGTGTTTGTTAAACTAACCAAAACTGTCACCTTGTCACTGACAAACAAATTGCCAGTGAGGAGCGTGGGCAAGTCTTCATTAAAGGACTCACGGAAGGGAAGCAGGTGATACCACATGGTAGCTATTTACTTAGGAAGGTAAAGATTCAGGAAGGCCTGAAAGAATGAAATTACATCACGTTAATTCCACCTCTCATTGTTTCTTGACCAGGACGCATCAGTGGCCTCCCGAGGCCAACATCACTGCCTCCAGTCTATTTCCCTTGCAATATACCCTCCAGCCAGTGCTAGAGCGGAAAGGAGGACAGCATTGCTCAAGAGCAAGCAGTTTTCTGATCACTGTACACACACTTGGCCAAGTCAGCTTCATCTGTCCTCTAGATGGCTGTGATAGACCTTGTTTATCTCGCTCCATTTTGGTTCCTCTGGTGTTTTGTTTTTTTGTTTTTTGCCATACTAGTGACAGAAGTCTCTGTTTAAATAAAATCAAATTCTGCGACTTCCCTTGCTTTTCAGGCTCTTTATGATCTAGCCCATTGTCATCTCATTGGCCTCATTTCTTAACCTTGTACCCACACTCCATTCACATTTCCTATAATTTCATGAAAAATATACTTCCTTTGGGATCATTTCCAGGCTTTGTTTATTTTATTTCCTTCACCTGAAATTCTCTTCTTTGCTTTAGGTTTTTCTTTAAAAGGTGAATCTAAGCACAATTGACTCCTATGTTGAAATTTGGGATTGTATTACTCTTTGCCAAGACATTGTAACTTCCTGATTTCTATAGGAGAAAGAAAAAAAAGTTACTTACACACTACCAGGAGTTTCTGCCTACAACATACTTACTAACTTCTAGTTTTGGTACAGCAAGTAGGAAAGATTGGGTGGATCACATGCAAGGGTCTTGAACTCCCAGTCTCTAAATCACGTACATTTAGCTGGAAGGAGAAAGGCCCTTCTGTCTGAACTTTGAAGATTCTATCAAAGACTTTGCCTTATTTTCCTGAGGGCAAAACAACTACTTGTGTGGTGCTCTTATGATTTCATTGATTATCACTTGGAACAGAGTATGCCCTCTTACCACCCCCTCCTCCCAATAAAGGAGGGACCAATCACTTTGACTGATATTAACAGCTCTCTTTAAAAACCATTCTGAATATGTGGAACATCAAACTTTTCCTTTCTATAGGCTTTTGAGGGTGTTAATTATATTAGTTTTCTACTGCTGAGTAGAAAAAGACCACAAACTTAGTGACTTAAAACAATACCCATTATTATATCACAGTTTCTGTAAGCTGGGAGTCTGTGTAAGACAAACTAGATCCTCTGCTCAGGGTCTCATGTGACAAGACAAAATCGAGGTGTTGGCCTGGCTGGACTTTTCTGCAGTCTTCAGGGAAGAGTTTGCTTTCAGGTTCATTCCGGTTGTTGGTAGAATCCAGTGCCTTGTGGCTATAGTTCTGAAGCCCTGTTTTCTTGCTGGCTATGAGATGTTGTCTGTTCTTTGCTCTGAGAGGCTGTTCACATTTCTCCCTACCTGAAATATTCTAATCAGCAATAACACATCAAGTCTTTCTCATTCTTCTAGTCACTCTGACTTTCTCTTCTGCTATGAGCCCGAGAAAGTTCTCTGCTTCTCAGGCTCATATGATTTCATGTCTTAAAGTCAAACTGTGCCCAGGTTCCAGTGCCTAGGGTATGATATTTTTGAGAGGTCATTTCAGAAATTCTTCCTTTACCACTAAACTTACACAGGCATTTATTGACACAACTCAAGAGACATGCTCTTGTAATCACTCTTTACACTTAAATGCACAACTTCTGGCAAATAAAATTTTCCAATTAAAATACTTGGATTCCAGTTTTCAGGCCTTTCCAAATGCAATCACTTTTTCCAGCTAATCATAAGGAAAAGTATCACAGAGTTTCTTGCCAGGAGTGAAATGGTTCTTTAAAAGAGATTTCCTGCTTTTAACTCAGAATGTCCTTTTTTATCCATGTGGCAAATACTTAATCTTCCTTCAATGACAGTTCGCATATGTCTCCCTCTGTGAGCGGCTTCTGCATTTTCCTCAGGCAGAGATAGTACCTTTGCTGTGTTCTCACAAAGCTTAGTTCATGTCTCTATGGCTCTTAACATTTTGAGCTGTGATTTGCAATTCTGTGTTTCTCTCCATTAGTGGATTTGGACTCCCTGAAAGTAGACGCACAGCACAGTGGAAATTTTCTAGAATGTAGTAGATAGTCAAAATGTATTTTCTAAATGAATGAGTCAAGATGGCTACTAAAATAGGATATGAGGGATAGAATATAAAATAGAAGATCAGGAGATTCTGGGGTTTGATAAATCTTGCAACTTTAGTTTTATGGTTATGCTATTACTACTACTACTACTAAGTGGCTTCAGTCGTGTCCGACTCTGTGCAACCCCATAGATGGCAGCCCACCAGGATCCTCCGTCCCTGGGATTCCCCGGGCAAGAACACTGGAGTGGGTTGCCATTTCCTTCTCCAATGCATGAAAGTGAAAAGTGAAAGTGAAGTTGCTCAGTCATGTCCGACTCCTTTCGACCCCATGGACTGCAGCCTACCAGGCTCCTCCGTCCATGGAATTTTCCAGGCAAGAGTATTGGAGTGGGGTGCCTTGCCTTCTCCAGGTTATACTATTAAGTTAATATTTTCTTTGGTAATAACTTGCTCTTTCATGTACTGTATTTAATTTTATTCTTCTATCATTCCACTGAGGTAAGCAGATATTGTAGACATTTTACATATGAGGAAAACACATCAAAGATGAGTTCAGTTCAGTTCAGTTCAGTCGCTCAGTCATGTCTGACTCTTTGTGATCCCATGAATTGCAGCACACAGTCAGCAAAAACAAGACCAGGAGCTGACTGTGGCTCAGATCATGAACTCCTTATTGCCAAATTCAGACTTAAATTGAAGAAAGCAGGGAAAACCACTAGACCATTCAGGTATGACCTAAATCAAATCCTTATGATTATACAGTGGAAGTGAGAAATGGATTTAAGGGCCTAGATCTGATAGATAGAGTGCCTGATGAACTATGGAATGAGGTTTGTGACATTGTACAGGAGACAGGGATCAAGACCATCCCCATGGAAAAGAAATGCAAAAAAGCAAAATGGCTGTCTGAGGAGGCCTTACAAATAGCTGGAAAAGAAGAGAGGCGAAAAGCAAAGAGAAAAGGAAAGATATAAGCATCTGAATGAAGAGTTCCAAAGAATAGCAAGGAGAAATAAGAAAGCCTTCCTCAGCGATCAGTGCAAAGAAATAGAGGAAAACAATAGAATGAGAAAGACTAGAGATCTCTTCAAGAAAATTAGAGATACCAAGGGAAATTTCATGCAAAGATGGCCTCGATAAAGGACAGAAATGGTATGGACCTAACAGAAGCAGAAGATATTAAGAAGAGGTGGCAAGAATACACAGAAGAACTGTACAAAAAAGATGTTCATGACCCAGATAATCACGATGGTGTGATCACTGACCTAGAGCCAGACATCCTGGAATGTGAAGTCAAGTAGGCCTTAGAAAGCATCACTACGAACAAAGCTAGTGGAGGTGATGGAATTCCAGTGGAGCTCTTTCAAATCCTGAAAGATGATGCTGTGAAAGTGCTGCACTCAATATGCCAGCAAATTTGGAAAACTCAGCAGTGGCCACAGGACTGGAAAAGGTCAGTTTTCATTCCAGTCCCAAAGAAAGGCAATGCCAAAGAATGCTCAAACTGCTGCACAATTGCACTCATCTCACATGCTAGTAAAGTAGTGCTCAAAATTCTCCAAGCCACGCTTCAGCAATATGTGAACTGTGAACTTCCTGATGTTCAAGCTGGTTTTAGAAAAGGCAGAGGAACCAGAGGTCAAATTGCCAACATGCGCTGGATCATCAGAAAAGCAAGAAAGTTCCAGAAAACCATCTATTTCTCCTTTATTGACTATGCCAAAGCCTTTGACTGTGTGGATCACAATAAACTGTGGAAAATTCTGAAAGAGTTTTCCAGAGTTACCAGACCACCTGATCTGCCTCTTGAGAAATTTGTATGCAAGTCAGGAAGCAACAGTTAGAACTGGACATGGAACAACAGGCTGGTTCCAAATAGGAAAAGGGGTATGTCAAAGCTGTATATTGTCACCCTGCTTATTTAACTTATATGCAGAGTACATCATGAGAAACGCTGGACTGGAAGAAGCACAAGCTGGAATCAAGATTGTTGGGAGAAATATAAATAACCTCAGATATGCAGATGACACCACCCTTATGGCAGAAAGTGAAGAGGAAGTTAAAAGCCTCTTGATGAAAGTGAAAGTGGAGAGTGAAAAAGTTGGCTTAAAGCTCAACATTCAGAAAACAAAGATCATGGCATCTGGTCCCATCCCTTCATGGGAAATAGATGGGGAAACAGTGGAAACAGTGTCAGATTTTATTTTTAAGGGCTCCAAAATCACTACAGATGGTGACTGCAGCCATGAAATTAAAAGACGCTTACTCCTTGGAAGGAAAGTTATGACCAACCTAGATAGCATATTCAAAAGCAGAGACATTACTTTGCCAACAAAGGTGTGTCTAGTCAAGGCTATGGTTTTTCCTGTGGTCATATATGGATGTGAGAGTTGGACTGTGAAGAAGGCTGAGTGCTAAAGAATTGATGATTTTGAAGTGTGGTGTTGGAGAAGACTCTTGAGAGTCCCTTGGACTGCAAGGAGATCCAACCAGTCCATTCTGAAGGAGATCAGCCCTGGGATTTCTTTGGAAGGAATGATGCTAAAGCTGAAACTCCAGTACTTTGGCCACCTCATGCGAAGAATTGACTCTTTGGAAAATACTGATGCTGGGAGGGATTGGAGGCAGGAGGAGAAGGGGACGACAGAGGATGAGATGGCTGGATGGCATCACTGACTCAATGGACGTGAGTCTGGGTGAACTCTGGGAGTTGGTGATGGACAGGGAGGTGATGAGTTACCAAAGTCCAAACAGAGCCAGCACTTGATCTCAAGCTGAAAGACAGCCTGACAGAGCAGAAAGGTCATGAATTTTAAGAGTTAGAAAGATCTGGTCAGTTAGCAACTGTATGAAATTGTAAAGCTCATTAAAATTTCTGAGATTCAAGATTTTTTGTTTGTAAAATACAGATAATATGCTCCTCAAATTATTTTAAAGCTATTCAATCAATTAATGCATTCATATATTGTGATATAAGAAAAATTCCTAGAATCATGGTTGGCTTGTATTAAAAATCATAGTAAATGTTTTAGTTTTCTACCTTCTAAGATCAGTATTGTAGAGTTTGTAGTCCTTGGTATTTCTACATATTCTTTTTGAACTATTTTATTTCCCCTTTCTTCATTGTTGCCCACTTTATTTCTGTTGCTGTTTATCAAGGTATCTTATGTTGCCCCATATCGAAACTGGGTGCAAGAAAAGGAATCTTGGGAACTCATTTTCACTAAGGCGTTAGAACACAATAAAAGTAACAATAAGAGTTTTGGTTACTGAGTACTGCATATGCATGTGTGCGTGCTAAGTTGCTTTAGTTGTGTCTGACTCTGCAACCCTATGGACTGCAGCCTGCCAGGCTCCTCTGGCCATGGAATTCTCCAGGCAAGAATACTGGAGTGGGTTGCCATTTCCTCCTCCAGTGTCTTTCAGTTTATACACATTTCCTACACCTGCACCACGTTTGCATGATAGGGATTATAGTCTCTAGTTTTGCAAAGAGAAATTGAGGCTCAAAAGTTAGTAGCTTGTCTGCTGCTAAGTCGCTTCAGTCGTGTCTGACTCTGTGAGACCCCATAGACGGCAACCCACCAGGCTCCCCCGTCCCTGGGATTCTCCAGGCAAGAATACAGGGGTGGGTTGCCATTTCCTTCTCCAATGCATGAAAGTGAAAAGTGAAGTCGCTCAGTCGTGTCCGACTCTTCATGACCCCATGGACTGCAGCCCACCAGGCTCCTCCATCCATGGGATTTTCCAGGCAAGAGCACTGGAGTGGGGTGCCATAGCTTGTCTACAGTTGTGCATTAGGAAACAAAGAAACTGGTATTCAAACATAATCAGAATGGACTTCAGTATCAAGCTTTCTCCCTTATACAAAGTTTCTTCTTCTCAAGAAGAACTGGTTGACTGGCCTCTAGAATTAGATGAGAATATTCTTGGCTGGTTGAGCTTTTCTAGAATGTTTTCAGACCTCACCATGTAGACAATTAATGGAGTCCTTGGTCTTCCATGAGCTCTACACCCTATTGTATAGGGTATGGATTCCATTTTTCCCCAAGGCTTTGTGCTTAGAATTGTACAAGAGATTTTTAGATGCTATGGGAATCTGTCAAGGGCCCCTAAGTAGGGTTAAGTGGGATTTTCTGAGGTTTAGTAGCGATATTATTGGGCTTGGACACAAGAAAGAAAGAGGAGGTTATAGGGAGGCATCTTCATCCTGGATAAAGGAAAAACACAAAAAAATCCAAGTCAAATCAGTGAGCATCTCACTGTTTGGAGATACTATTTAGTGGGCTAAGAAAGGGATCATGAACACTGGGCTAGGTGCTGGCACAGGAGAATTAGCACAGAAGCAGATGCTCTTGAGGTCAGTTGTGAGCTGGAGAAGAGAAAGGAGACTGTCAGTGTAAATAGCTCCTTGCATCAATATTTTGGGCTTTGCTAGTAAAAACCTGATAAACATGAGATAGAACAATATTTAATATGAAAATGCTAATGACCTTATGAATGAGTAAGATATAAGCCAATATTGACAATAAAATTCTAACTTGCTTAGTTCTGGACCTGTTGGAGTTGTTCTGATTCTGGGGACTAACAGGGGGTCTTGGGAATGGAGAAAGAGGACACCAGAGGAAATTTGGTAGCAAGAACATTGTCTGGTTGAATAAGTACTTCTACATCCAGTATCATTTCCCTCTACTTGGGTCATGGAAACTTCTACAAGTTTAGAAAATACATGTTGGTTAAAAAAAATACACACTTTTATTTATAGAATTGTGTGGAATGTTGGAAGTGTTAACAACTGAGATGAATTAGTTATGATAATGTATTTTTCCCATGATGAGTAAAAACAATATACTTGAGAATTAGTACTAAAAATGTGCTTTGTTGCTGGTGTTTTGAGGAGCTCCTACAAAATAAAGGATGCCATTAAATGTTACTGAGAATATTTTTAAGTCAGTTTTTAAAACTGAAGAATGTCTTGAATGCTGAGTAGCCTGGTTTTAGGGAAATGTCTTTGCTGTATGAGGCCACCATGCCTCAAATTTGTTCATGATTTTCTTTTCTGTTATAGGAAAAAGGACTTTTTAAACTTTTTCACTTCAGTGTCAAATAATGCCATGAGTTAGGTTGTAGTTATCCCTTTCTCCTAGATTTAATTAAGCCTAAAATAAGTGGGAGACAAAAATGATAGGATCATTTTTTTCTAGGACGAAATGCTTTTTGATTCTGGTTTCCTTGGAGCACATATATGTTTTGGTCGACTTTATACTTGTCTCTTCAATTGCTGTACCCTGCTGCATAACCACTGAAGACCCTTGACAGGACAGAATGAGGTCAGAGGAACATATGCAGGAAGGACACAGGGCGGTGTGTAGGCTTAACGGATGTCACTAAACTTTCCACAGAAGAAGGAGAGCTGACAAATGGTCATTGAAATAATTGCCTTAAATTAAGGAGATAGCACTTTTAGAAACTGATAAAACACATTTGAAATATGTTTTGAAAAGTGTTCTGCTTTCCTTTGGAAGTGAGACACTTGTCAGGAGAATTAATAACTGAACTTCCTTATATTAACTTGCCATTCTACAGTCAAAATAGAGCCAACATCTATTTTGTGCTAAGTAATAGGGAATGATTTAATATTTGAACAAAGATATATGAGTTGAATAATGTATGATGACCATAAAAGTGTCACTTGCTGTAGGCTGACAAAAGAACTGTTTTGTTTGCATATTGAGAAGATGAACTAGGATTATCTGCTGTAAGAAATATTTCAGATCGTACTTAAATCAAAGTAATGCAATGAGAAAAGGGTACCATTAATTTAATTTATGTTCTGATTTGAAACTTAGGTTGCATTTTGAACCTGGGGGACTTTTTAAAAAGTGCATTGATAATGATGGCATTGAATTCATTTGCCATCAGAAATTTCATCCAGGAAATTAAACTGAACTAACTTTAGACAATTTCTCTTATCCCAGTTTCATTTTTTTATTAAAACTATTGATCACTGTGCTATGTCCTTCCACCATACATTTCTTTGATCCCATTCTGTTCTGCCAAGGGTCTTCAGTGGGCTATCCACAAGCTATAAAGTTGATTGAAACTATACTTTGAACTAAAAGATGTAAAGCAGTGGCTTAGAATATGACTATAAACTAGAAAGCAAATCTAACTTCTGCAGTATAGAGGCATTTAGTTAGACTAAAATATCCCTAGATGCAGGCAGATAATTTTTATCTTCCCCTTATTCTAGTCCACATGCACAATCTTTGATTTCTGAGCCTGCCCCACCCCTAGGAGAACTGCTATGTCATGTTTGAGAATAATGTGAACCTTCAATAATGTGAATTATTTGGAAATAAGAGAAGCAGTAAGTATCTAGAATTCAGAAAGGAATTTCTAAATCCAGAAATTTAAAACTTATCTTTGTTAAAAGAGATTTTCAATTTCAGAATATTTTACTTAGTTATTTCATTTTGGAACTTAAAAACCTGCATTCCTCAAGAAAAAAGTTCAATATATCCAAACACGGTGTACTTTTAGAAGATCTAAAACATGTTTTCTCCTGATTTCCTAACATGGGTCCTGGTCATTTTCCATCCAATAAAATATTTTCTGCTACTCCTTTGATGTAAAGTGTTTCATTCCCCCTTATTTTTTTGCTAGGCAACATTAGCTTGAAAATTTTTCTCTGATTTTAGATGAAAGGATCACTTAGAAAAGGAAAGATGCATGTAAAACCCAACATCTAAAAATAGTTTCTAAATATGAAGCAAAGAACTGTAGTCTTCCTTATAATTAGAGATGTGCCAGAATGTCAACGTGATGGAATAAGACTCATTTATGAAAAAAGGAAAATGGGGAAAAAATGCTACTGAGAAAGAAGAGTTTTATTTAATTAAAAATAAATTTAAAATTTGTATTTAAAAGGATCTTATGAGAAAATTAAATACTCCCAAGGGGATTTGTATTTCCACCTTAAGATTCTTATTTGAAAACTCACACACACCCAGAGAAATTGACAGAATTGTGTTTACAAATGTGAAATGCATACTACCCAGCAAACTGAAAAGTTAAACATGCAAATAGTGGAATAAAATTATAAATCAAACAAAAAGAGTCATCATCAAATTGTATGACTGATATTTGCAGTTTCATTCAAATGTCTTTGTTATAGAGATAGCCTATAAAACTAGCATAGCAATTCTTACATAACATAGAATGAGCAGTTATATATCTATACACAAGTCCTATTCTGTATAAGAGGGTTGTAAATGATTATAAATGATTGATTTTTAGTATCCTGAGAAATGCAGTTTTGTGAAATGTTAGAATTTACTACAAAATCCATAAAACCTGCTGTCATTGAAAATTCTTTGAACTACTTAAAACGCAAAAAACAAAAATATTATTTACTGACAAAATTTTTCAGCTTTGGGGTGTAAAAAATTTAATATCTATGCTAAAATGTGCTTTTATGTTTTAATGCAAGTAAAAGTGATTATATTTATTATTAGAAATAGAATATTTTCTAATTCTATAAAGATATAGATGATTAGGAGTATATACGGTTTTGTGTGTATATATATGTCTGGTGTTGCTAGAGGTGAGAAAATAGTGGACCAGGGAAAGAACCTGGTTGCCAGTTTTTATTTTTAAGGGAGAAGGTTAAAAAATATTACAAATGTCTTTAGATATGACCTGCATCTTCCAGGTAACTGTTGTTTCTTAGCATCATGCATAATTCTCCACACGTCTAAGTCACGTGCTGGTCCCAAATGACAGTTCAGTTGCAATACTTGTTAAACAGTCGAGAGGTCCAAATTCAGTGGTCAGCAGCTCTACAGAAAGAGTTTTGTGGAGGTGATAGTTCATGGTGCGTTTAATTTTTGCTTCTCAGATCTACTTAGCTTTATCAGTTGATCCCAATTTGATCAAAATTTTGGGGATACACAAAGATTAACTCATAAGAGATAGTTCTTATACCAGGACACAGTCTATTAACTTTACAATGGGTTATATATTTCTCTATTAACTAGACAACTGGTATCAGTTAGTTATCTTCTCTGAAGTATTAAAGCTTTGAGGAAACCAAATCTTTATGGATACACTTAATTAGTGAACAATGACTTATCCAAACAGTATTCAATAGTCATGAAATCTATTTTAGGCAAGCTGTGAAAAAGCAGATTCCCCACAATAAAATTCATCTCAATGTTAACTAAGGGACCATTAATTATTGACATATAGTCTATTTCTCTGACAATGTTTAATATACTCAAAATATTACTGTGATATGCTATGCTTAGTCTCTCAGTCATGTCCAACTCTTTGCGACCCCATGGACTGTGTAGCCTGCCAGGCTCCTCTGTCCATGGAATTCTCCAGGCAAGAACACTGGAGTGGGTTTCCATGCCCTCCTTCAGGTAATTTTCCCAACCGAGGGATCAAACCCAGGTCTCCCCCACTGCAGGTGGGTTCTTTACCTTCTGAGCCACCAGGGAACCCAAGAATACTAGAGTGGGTAGCCTATCTTTTATTGAGGGGACAAAATTTTACTGCCCATTTACTTTTCTGGACATATGT
Organism: Bos indicus; assembly: GCF_029378745.1. Taxonomy (NCBI): domain Eukaryota; kingdom Metazoa; phylum Chordata; class Mammalia; order Artiodactyla; family Bovidae; genus Bos; species Bos indicus. The sequence goes on along the minus strand of NC_091766.1, from coordinate 33,576,103 downwards.
CAAAGAACCATCCTAATGTTACATGTTGGAAATCAGATTGGTAGTACCACACATGATTAAATTAATAGATTTCTTTGGTTTGTCAAGTCTCAGTTAGGTAGAATTACTTCTGTATATGGATAAGGTTGTCTGTCATATTTGAATTATTAATAATTTTGCCCTCTTACAGTTCCAAATAAGATATAAGGCATATTCATAACAATGAAATGATGATGATAATGAAAAGTATATATATATTTAACAATTTAAAAATTTCTTATATCAAGATTTACCTTAGAAATAAGCCATACCAAGTAAAGATAACCAACAAAAGAATTGTATCATGACTACATATCCAAACATGTTTTTACAGACCTAGAAGAGATATATGAGCAATCTTATGCAAAATGGGGGAAAACATACACATTTATAAACAGGGGAAACAAATTGCGAGGAAAATAAGGGACAATCAACCTCAACCATAATTACAAATTGATATTATTCTATGCTAAACAGACTGGGTAAACTAAATATTCATATATATTTGAGGCAACAGCATACACCAAGGGTGAGAGAGCAAATTGCTAGAACTTCTTAGGAATTGGACATTATTTTATAAAGCCAAGGGTGTATCCTTGGAATCATGATTGCCAGGAGATATATCAATAACCTTAGATATGCAGATGACACCACCCTTAAGACAGAAAGCGAAGAACTATAGAGCCTCTTGATGAAAGTGAAAAAGGAGAGTAAAAAAGTAGGCTTAAAATTCAACATTCAGAAAATGAAGATGATGGCATCTGGTCCCATCTCTTTATGGCAAGTAGATGGGAAAACAATGGAAACAGTGAGAGACTTTATTTTTGGGGGCTCCAAAATCACCTCAGATTGTGGCTGCAGACATGAAATTAAAAGACACTTGCTTGATCTTCCCAACCCAGAAATCGAACCCGGTCTCCCGCATTCCAGGCAGATGCTTTAACCTCTGAGCAACCAGTATGTACTTACTGTGACCAACCTAGACAGCATATTAAAAAGCAGAGACATTACTTTGCTGACAAAGTTCTGTCTATTCAAAACTATGGTTTTTCCAGTAGTCATATATGAATGTGAGAGTTGAACTATAAAGAAAGCTGAGCACTGAAGAACTGATGCTTTAGAACTGTGGTGTTGGAGAAGACTCTTAAGAGTCCCTTGGACTGCAAGGAGATCCAACCAGTCCATTCTAAAGGAGATCAGTCTTGGGTGTTCACTGGAAGGACTGATGCTGAAGCTGAAACTCCAATACTCAGGCCACCTGATGTGAAGAACTGACTCATTTGAAAAGACACAAATGCTGGGAAAGATTGAAGGCAGGTGGAGCAGGGAATGACAGAGGATGAAATAGTTGGATGGCATCACTGACTGTATGGACATGAATTTGAGCAAGGAATCAAAAGCATTACACATCAGAATTAATCATCTCACACACATATTGAGAAGAAAGAACTGTAGGAGACATTAAGTAGTTTTTTAAAACACAACAAATAAAACAACACATTATGTAGGATATATCCATTTTCATAAACTATAAAGAAAACAAAATTATAAACACTTGTTTTTGAAGAATGATTGCCTTGAGGGGGATAGGAAAGTGAAAGGATGTGACTGGAGAAGGTCCCAGAGTTTCAAATGTGTGGGTATGTTGTTTGTTATGAGGTATGAGTACACAGATCTTTATTTTATTGTTCTTTGTATAGCCAAGCCATATTCTGTATATGCGTTAAGTACATAGATTTAAAAATCAGTTTTAAAAATAGGTTTCACTCAGATGATACCTTCATGTTGCAGTCCTGGGGCTCCCATTGGAGGCTAACTATAATGCATCCAATAGTTATTGCTTAATATCTGTTCTGCTGGTTTATTTTCAATTTTAGTCTTCTATGATTAGTAAACCAAGGGATTCTTCTTAATTTATATTCAATCATGATATGTACTAACTAAAAACCTGTCTTCAGTTCGGTTCAGTTCAGTCGCTCAGTTGTGTCTGACTCTCTGCAACCCCATGAATCACAGCACGCCAGGCCTCCCTCCATCACCAACTCCCGGAGTTCACTCAAACTTACGTCCATCCAGCTATCTCATCCTCTGTCGTCCCCTTCTCCTCCTGCCCCAAATACCTCCCAGCATCAGGGTCTTTTCCAATGAGTCAACTCTTCACATGAGGTGGCCAAAGGACTGGAGTTTCAGCTTCACCATCATTCCTTCCAAAGAAATCCCAGGGCTGATGTCCTTTAGGATGGACTGGTTGGATCTCCTTGCAGTCCAAGGGACTCTCAAGAGTATTCTCCAAAACCACAGTTCAAAAGCATCAATTCTTCAGTGCTCAGCTTTCTTCACAGTCCAACTCTCACATCCATACATGACTACTGGAAAAACCATAGCCTTGACTAGATGGACCTTTTTCGGCAAAGTAATGTCTCTGTTTTTTAATATGCTATCTAGGTTGGTCATAACTTTCCTTCCAAGGAGTAAGCGTCTTTTAATTTCATGGCTGCAGTCACCATCTGTAGTGATTTTGGAGCCCAAAAAAAGAAAGTCAGTCATTGTTTCCACTGTTTCCCCATCTATTTCCCATGAAGTGATGGGACCAGATGCCAAGATCTTCGTTTTCTGAATGTTGAGCTTTAAGCCAACTTTTTCACTCTCCTCTTTCACTTTCATCAAGAGGCTGTTTAGTGTTTCTTCACTTCCTGCCATAAGGGTGGTGTCATCTGCATATCTGAGGTTATTGATATTTCTCTCAGCAGTCTTGATTCCAGCTTGTGCTTCTTCCAGCCCAGCGTTTTTCATGACGTACTCTGCATATAAGTTAAATAAGCAGGGTGACAATATACAGCCTTGACATACTCCTTTTCCTATTCGGAACCAGTCTGTTGTTCCATGTCCAGTTCTAACTGTTGCTTCCTGACCTGCATACAAATTTCTCAAGAGGCAGATCAGGTGGTCTGGTATTCCCATCTCTTTCAGAATTTTCCACAGTTTATTGTGATCCACACAGGCAAAGGCTTTGGCATAGTAAATAAAGCAGAAATTGATGTTTTTCTGGAACTCTCTTGCTTTTTCCATGATCCAGTGGATGTTGACAATTTGACCTCTGGTTCCTCTGCCTTTTCTAAAACCAGCTTGAACATCAAAAAGTTCACGGTTCACATATTGCTGAAGCCTGGTTTGGAGAATTTTGAGCATTACTTTACTAGCGTGTGAGATGAGTGCAATTGTGCGGTAGTTTGAGCATTCTTTGGCATTGCCTTTCTTTGGAATTGGAATGAAAACTGACCTTTTCCAGTCTTGTGGCCACTGCTGAGTTCTCCAAATTTGCTGGCATATTGAGTGCAGCACTTTCACAGCATCATCTTTCAGGATTTGAAATAGCTCCACTGGAATTCCATCACCTCCACTAGCTTTGTTCGTAGTGATTCTTCCTAAGGCCCACTTGACTTCACATTCCAGGATGTCTGGCTCTAGGTGAGTGATCATACCATTAAATGATTTTACTCATTAAAGAGAATGTATTGATCTTGTCTAGTTGCAAAGAACATAGTATATTAATTTTTAATTATATTGAGTTTAAAAATTTGGGAGCTTCCAAAACTAAATCTTGATGCTCTTTAAAAATTTTCTTTTTACCGTTATTAGAATATACTTGCAATTTAAAACTTGAAAGAAAGGAATAGACAATCAGGAGTCCTCTCTGCTTGGATTAGAGTTGAATGGGATCATTTTAGGGAGATAGATTTGTCTTTCAAGTGTTTTGGGGTCAGGAAGAGTTGATAATTCTGCAGCAGGAAGGATATTGGTTCTCAATACAGGGATGTGAATTCTAGTTTGGATTTTCCTACTAGTTGCTTATGCAACTTTTGGCAAAGCACTTAACCTCTTTGTGCCTCAATATTTTTTTTTTTTCATCTGATTAATTGAGGAGGTAGTCTACATATCTCTAAGATACCTCTCAGCAAAAATATTCTCTGAATCTGGAAATTTCAAGAGAAAGAGTACCAATATCAACTGGCCATATATTAGAATCTTACTCGTTTAGGAATTGTCATTCCCCTTCTTATGTACATTTTTCTTTCAACAGAGCAAATATTTTTCCTTCTTATGAAATTCTAATTTCAGCAATGCTGACTAACTTTGCAAACTGAAGCCCTAGTAATGTCTTTAATCCAGTGACAATGGAATATGGCTGAGAAATGTGGTTAATGGTATATGATTACACAGTATAGATAATGGAATGTCATCAGTTTCCAATTAGTTGACTTCCAAACTCAAGGATTCATACTGATTTATAATATCACCCTCATATAAAAAGACTTTCATGATCTAGAATTTAATATTCTCTACCTTTATCATTGAATACTGAACACTTGGTAGCATGCTGAATATTGAGAGAAATTAATCTCTTTTCGTCTAGGTACTTTTTTCCTTTTATTTATTTAATAATTTATTTTTTATTGGAGTGTAATTGCTTTATAGTGTTAGTTCCTACCATACAACAAAGTGAATTAGCTGAAGAGGGAGGGGATATATGTATACATATAGGTAGTTTTTGTAAATAACTTTGACAAAGATAAGAGTGTAACATTTAGTGCATCTTAACAAGAGTGATTCTGCCAGACAACAAACTAAAGGTAGCCTTCTGATTTCTAAATTACTTTAAGAGTTGATAGTAGAACAACTCCCTAGAGCCAGGCTTTATATCAATTTTAATAAGAGAAACACAATAATTTATTTCTACATTTCTGTCCCATGTAGCAGGAATCAGATGACCAAATGCAGTATCAATACAGCAATTATTAAATAAATGGCTTGGCCTGCTGATTTAATTTTTCTTTATTTCTTTGATTCTTACTTTAAAAGATTTTATTATTCTTGCTATAAAATGAAAAAATATTCCATTCCTTTAAGACTTTAAGCTAAAGGAAGACAAGGTTATAGGTATGTAAAGAAGTGTCCTGAGAAAAGAGTATATCACGGTACCAGGTAAAAGCTCTTTCAGGAAAACAGAACTTTTCCTGGGCTGGACTTTCTAGCAATGGGTCTGTTGCTGCATATCTAAGGCTGTTGTTGTTTACTGATGTCTGGAGCCAGAGTTTTAGACATTGCTGACAGCATACATCAAGTATTTTCCCCCTAAGATAATAAAAATGCTGCAAAAATGAGATCAGATAGATATTAAAATCTGTTTTTTATTTTAAAAATTCTATGTTGTTTATGGAATTCAGGAAATCTATTAGGAGCTTTATTTATAGTTGCCTTGTGGAACTGACATTGCTTTGTTATATCAAGAACCCCTAATCAAAGAGGGATGTTTGACCTCTGAGCTCCTGGGCCTTTCAGAATTAAGAAGACAAATAGTTCTCTCTGGTTTAATAAACCATGAAGCCACTCCACTCTAAGATGACAGCATCATCTTCTTTTCAAAAAGTAAACTTATGTGCTTTATCTAAATATATCACATTGTCTTAAGAGCTGACTGACATGGAAAGGGAGATAGGCATCTGTCTGTCTTCAGAGGAGTCTCTATTTGTCTTTATCTTTTCTGGGCAAGCCCCCTTGTTCCCAAGCAGCACCCAGGGAACATTATGAATTACACACACTTTGTGTCTGAAGTTGCATGCACTTTGATATCGATTGAAGCAGGTGTCAGCCAGCATCATGCAGGGCTTTCCTGAGGTTCTAGCAGTAGGCTAAGAGTGCACGGCTTGTGTCTCAGGTCCTTATAAACTTCTTGGTCAGTCTGGAAGCATTGTCTTCCCTCGTTAAATGTTCTTATGACAAAGCAGAGATCTGCCTGTGTTGGTAAGCTAGTATTTCGGTTACGGCATCATCAGAAAATTGGGTTTCAGGAATCAGCCAATGAATGGATGAATTTCATCCTTAAGAAGAAAACAGTTTTTTACTCCACTAAGTCTTTTTCTCCAGCCTAGGCTTGATCAGCAATAAAGCTGATATTTTAATCTCTGTTATATACTTTCCACTATTGACTTGTAAGTATTTATAGAATTGGTTTTATTATATAAACTCTACTTGACTTTCTAAAAGGATACATTGAGCTTTCCTTTACTAACTATTTCAAGGGAAATGATATCCAACTAATGCAACAAGGTAAAGGATAAGTAGTTTGAGAAAGTGGTTCTAGTGGAAGGCCCTGAAATTGATCATGTTAAGAAATTCATAGAGTTTTACGTACATACGTACCTCACACTGGAGCTCTGCCTGGCACATATCACCAGCTGTGCGTGTTTTTCTCTTGGATGCTGCTTTTATCAGACTATATTCTCATATATTCTCTAAATATTACATTCTCTAAATATAGCTATATTATCTAAATATAGCTGATCTGTGTTATATTGTGTTATGTGCCACTTCTAGTTTCCTTTAGCCACTGATGCCTGTGACAGATGGTATAGGACCTTGGGAGTTATTATAATCTTTAAAAGCCTATCTAATATCTGAGTATCAAAACTCCTCCAGAACCAGAGCATTATCAATTTGTGAAAAGTGTCCATCTTTAACCACTGAGATTACATTTGTGACAGATGGCTGTCTTTGGAATCTTGCTGTGCATTTTGTAAAGTAGCTTAGTGTGTGCTTAGTCACTTAGTCGTGTCCGACTCTTGCGACCCCATAGACTGTAGCCTGCCAGGCTCCTCTGTCCATAGAATTCTCCAGGCAAAAATACTGGAGTGGGTTGCCCTTTCCTTCTCCAAAAGTAGCTTAGTACAATTCAAGAATTAACTTCCTACTTCATGGCCAGGTGGTACTTACCATAGCAACAAGATAAGTTTATATGAATGAGTAGTTTTTATTCCATAGCACATCAATAAATGCTTAATTAACTAACCAGTAGCTTTATTGGACATAGCCTTCTTGAGATGACTGATACTATGGTTAATTGTTATAATAGATTTTTGAAAATTTTAATTTATTCATTATTTATACAAATTGATAGTCTTTTTGTAAAAATAGGAGTTACTGGGATTCTGAAGATTGCTGAGTACAAGTATAATAAAGTTTTGGTAAATCTAAAATCATGCTGTACAACTTAGAAACCATAGCTGAGTTGGACTCAGACAGCAAAAGGACTTGAATCTCAGCTAGTCACACATTTTGTAATCGTGAGAAAGTCAATTAAGCTTTGCAATTCTCAGTTTATTTATGTGTAAAAATAGGAGTGAAATGTCTATTTTTCTCTCTCATATTTCTAATGTGGCCAAGTAGAGTTTGGTTCTTTTGTGTTTTGATTGAGAAAGGCAGATACCTACTTCTTCCCCTTCCCTAAAGGCAAAGGATAGAAAACAAGAAGACTGTGTCGAAGGCTTTTTAGAAGCCAAATGAGATGTGAACTGAAGAGATTTTGTTGTCTATCCCAGGTTTTATTCTTTACGGCAGTCTGGTGGCAACTGGATCCTTTGTATGTAGAGGACCATGGTAACTCCAGTGGTAGGGTTAAATGGGGGGCTGAAGAGAATCGAGAACTGGAGAGAGTAAGCATAGAAAACTGTTCAGGGAAGTTTGACAGTGTACAGAAGGAGTAATTAGAAAAGTGTATGAACAGGAAACAGTTCTAGAGAGTGGTTTTCACAGTGATTCTGATTGTTATTCTGGCTATGGTTGCATTTATGATAAAGAGCCAAGCCAATATGTTATTCTGGCTATGGTTGCATTTATGATAAAGAGCCAGAATATTTTCAAATTCTGATAAGAAGATCCAACATAGGTACAAAGTTTCAAGATCTAGGAATACAAGTAGCATATGATTTCTGACTAGGCATAAACTGTAATAGAAAATTTGTGGAGAAACTGGCCATAATTGAAAAGAAAAGAGAAGTTGACTAAGCTTATAGATATGTGGTCTTTTAAGAAATTTCATGTAAAAACTTTTGTTTTCTTTCTGAATTAGGAAACAGGCCCCTGCTGAGTCTGGGGTTGAGAAAGCAAAAGAGGTGAAGTTGGAGATAGGAGGAGAATGAAGAAGATTGAAAAGTAGCTAATAAAACTGTGGTTATTTGGGAATTTGGGAAATTGAAATAATCATTTTAGTTCATTTTCATGGTAATAATCCCTGATATGTGTACAGCACTTCATTTTTCAATTAATATTTTCACATGCATCATCTCATGAACAAAATTACCAGCTTTTAATTTTTTCCCATCTTTTTTGAGGTATAATTGAGAATTAAAAATTCACATATATATTTAAGATACTCAGCATGATGATCTATATCTGTATGCATTGTGATACAATGTATCACAATAATTATTGCAATCAAAGTAGTTAACACATCATCACTTCACAGAGTTATTATTTTTGTGTGTCTGGTAAGAACACTTAAGATTTACTTTTTAGCACATTGCAAGGACATAATACAGTGTTATTAACCATAATACCCATGCTGTCCATTAGATCCCTAGAATTTAGGCATCTCTTTCCCCTACTTCCCCGACCCTGATAACCCATGGCAGTCACTAACTGACTGTTTCTTTGAATTTGACTTTTTCAGATTCCACATAGAAATATTATTTAGTATTTGTTTTATTCTATCTGGCTTATTTCATTTAGCAAGATGCCTTCTAGTTTCATCCATGTTGTTGCAAATAGCAGGATTTCTTATTTATAATTAAATAATAATCCACTGTATGTATGTGTGAAGTGAAGTGAAAGTGCTAGTCGCTCAGTAATGTCCAATGCTTTGTGACCCCATGGACTGTAGCCTGCCAGGCTCCTCTGTCCATGGGATTCTCCAGATAAGAATACTGGTAGCCATTCCCCTTTCCAGGGAATCTTCCCAACCCAGGATTCAAGCCAGATCTTCTACATTGCAGACGGCTTCTTTACTGTCAGCCACCAGGGAAGCCCGTGCATATATGTATATGCATAAATATATATGCATATATATGTCTATGTGTGTATATACATATATTCATATTTATATGCCACATTTTCTTTACTCATTCACCAGTTGATATACACTTAGGTTATTTCCATATCTTGACTTTGAAAATAATGCTGCAATAAGTACGGAAATATAGAAATCCCTTTGAGGTACTATTTTTGTTTTCTTTGAATATATACACAGAAATGGGATGTCTGGATCTTATCATAGTTCTATTTTTAATTTTTTGAGGAACTTTCATATTGTTTTCCACAGTGAGTTGCACCAATTTACATGCCCACCAACCGCCCTCAAGGGTTCCTTTTTCTCTGCATGCATCCCAACACTTGTTCCCTCTTGTCTTTTTGATAATAGCCATCCTAACAGATGAGAGGTGATATTCATTGTGGCTTTGATTTACATTTCTCTGACGACTAGTCATAGTGAGCACCTTTTCATGTACCTGTTACTTATTCAAATCTACTCTGTGGAGAAAAAATTCTATTCAGGTCCTTTATCCCATTTTTAAAAAGCAGGCAATTTTTTTTTTTTTTTTTTTTTGCTATTGAGTTCTGTGAATTCATTATATATTTTGGATACTTAACCTCTTGTCAGAAATATGGTTTGCAAATATTTTTTTGTATTTCCTAGGTTGCTTTTTCATTTCATTGTTTTCTTTCTAAAAATCTGTGCATAATTAGTGTGATATAGTTGCATTTATTTTTGCTTTTGTTGTGCTTTTGTTGTCATTTGAAAAAAATCATTTCCAAGACCAACGTCAAGGAAATTTTCCCTTATGTTTACTTCTGAAAGTTTTGTGTTTTCAAGTTTTACCTTCAGCCTTTAATTAATTTTGAATTCATTTTTGTGAATGGTATTAGATAGCCTTTTTTTTTCTTTCTGCCCACTGATATCCAGTTTTCCCTGCATCATGTATTGAAAAGACTATCCTTTTCTTATTGTATGTTCTTGGTGCTCTTTTCAAAGATTCATTGACCATGTATATGGGGTTTTATTCTGGGCTCTTGATTCAGTTGAACTATGTGTCTGCTTTTATGGCGGTACCATACTATTTTGGTTGCTATAGATTTATAATGTAGCTTGAAATCAGGATTGCTTTGGCTCTCAAGGTTTTCTGTTGTTCCATGTGGACTTTCAGCCAAGTTAGGTTAGAGCTTCATGTAACACATTTTCATATAATGTACTTTTCTTCTATAGCAGTTAATAGAGTTATAATTTATAATTACTACTAAAAATAGTTTTAAGAGATTTTTGTTATCTGTTTGAGTATAATGACCATACAGTACTCTTGGTTACTAGTGTCTACCACACTACTTAGAGTGTAATAAATATTTGTTAAATTTGTTATTAAAATAGGCTGTGTAATGAGTGGATAATAGTTATTAAAAATTTGAAGTCAGGATGGGTTTGTGCATTCCTGTATGGCTCTGTTCAACGGAGTGTAGTTTTCTGTGTTCATCTAGTATTTATCACAAATGAGTTTGTGCATAATCAAACACAAAATGTGTGTTATGTTCACATAGTTCCCTAATATATCAATCATTTGGAGCAAATTTGCATTTTCAAAGTAAGCATATGGCAGAACTGACTATACAGTTTTAACACATGGTTACTGATGTTTGGATTCAGTGGGTAATATTGGGGAGTTACCTAGTCTATATGATGGCAAACAAGTTTCTTAGTTAATAACATCAAACATCTAGGTTCTGAAAGTAATATTTTTAAAAAGTTTGAGATTGGAGTGTAATGGGTTGTCACTAGAAAGGAAGGAAAAAATGCTCACAGAAGAGCTAATAGGAGTGAAGGTGGTGGTGAATTATATAAAACACATATATATGTATATATATACACAACACACACCATGTTGATGAAAATTTAGATTATTTATAATGTGTTGCTATTAAAATTAGTGGTATTATGAATGTACAAATATTCTGCATATAGGCAAATATGCATATATGATAAATTTCTGAAAGTTGAAAGTCTGGGTCAAAATACATATTACAGCTTTGATATATAATGCTAAATTACATTACATTAAATTTGTTCTGTCTGTACCCATTTATGTTTCTACCACCACTGGGAAAAATTGTATCTGTTGAACACAGAAAGCCAAATGTCTAGGTGGCAAGACCAAATCATCTGAAATAACATTTTCTGGGGCTACATGTACTCGGTTGCCCATCAAAATCTGGGCTCTCCATCAAATTCTGATATAGGCATCCAGCCATGTGGTTTTTAAGCAACACTATTGAAGAAATGCCAGTCCTTAAACAGCCACATTCAAGGCCTTGTGTCTGAGCTCTGTGTGACGGCAGCAGCATGGAGTGCCAGAGCTTGTCCTCCATCCCTTTTTCTGCTCCTTCAGCATTTTTTGATTGGGGCCCTTCTGCTTGCATGATTAGAGGTCTGGGGTGTGAAACTCGTGGTTGCAGCTCTAACAGGACCTTTGTTCTGAGTTGCCATCTCAGCTTGACTAGGATTGTTTGCCTCCAGCATTTGGCAAGAGCTGGTTTCCATGTAATTTTGCAGAATGCCAGCCTGTAGGTAGTTGGCTGGGTCATGTTAATCCTTACCTCTTGGTCTCTCTCCTCAGAACCTCACCCACAGTCTCTGTTGACCTGCGGTACTCACAAATACTGAGGCTTTCTCCCCTCCATTTTCATTCATCTTCTGAGTATTGAAAGCAGGATATCAATGCCCTACACATGGCCCAAAAGCGTGGCCCTCTGACTGCATCCACCTGAGCCCTCTCTAGTGAGTAATTTGGATAGCAGTTTGGATAATTCAAGAACAAAATTAGTTTTGTAATGGTAGAGGCTTCCTTCTCCAAGATTAGACTTTCCACATCACTCATAATCCAAAGGCGCATATTTTTTCAACTTCATTTTACACCAGATAAGCTAATAGAAGAATTGACATCTATCATCAATTATTCATTTCTTTTCTGAACAATTATATAGAGTTAATGGAATTGGTATCCTGTCTACATAGATATGTAGGGAATTTTATGGAGACAGCTCAAGGATTAAAGGAAGGAAAAATTAAAATGAATATGATTCATAGATCAAGACCCTCCAGATTGTATTAAGTTTTAAAGGAGGCCTATCTTCATTAAGTGGGGCAAAAATGATAAATTAAATAATTGAATTTGATGGAGAGAACATAATAAAAGAGTTATTTCCCTCTTTCCCACCTTATGTTTGGAAGTTTCTGCAAGATGCAGACACTGAAATCTTAACTCCTCTTTATTGAGTCCAGAATCTCTGGACACATTCGGTAACCACTGGATGAAGAAATGTCAGGAGATTGCAGGATGGCATAACCATATCTTCCTTCTCTCCCGCATCTCTTATGGAATGCACATTGGGTTTCCCATGATTCTAGATCAGGCAAAAGAAGGAGGTACAAGCATTTTCTTTTTGGATATCTCAAGAAGTTGAGCTGCCATGTGAAGGACCTGCCTTAGTGGACTCCAAGAAAATATTTACAGGTTGAGGGAAGGAATCAGCTCTATCTCAGAAGACGTTTGTAATTAAGTGACTGAGGAAGAAACATCAAATGGGGTCCTTTAAGACCATCCATCGTACACAATGAAAGAACTGAAACAGAAGCTTGTCAGGTCAAGACACACAGGACCCGTTAGCATGTGGCCAAGGGGATGATCTTGATAATAAGATCTTTTACATACAAATATCAGAGCTTTTGGGTAGGAAATGGCAACCCACTCCAATATTCTTGCCTGGAAAATTCCGTGGACAGAGGAGCCTGGCGGGCTGTAGTCCAGGAGGTTGCAAAGAGTAGGATACAGCTGAGTGACTGAGCACACATCAGTGCTTTTTAACCATGCATTGTGAATCACAGACCACAGAAAATAGACTTCAATACATTTTTAAACCAGTAAATTAAACTTGTATAAACATTGTGATTAAAGCAGTTGCTCCACATAGATGACACTATTTTGAAGTGAAGTAATATTAAATAACTTCTTTCCTTAATTTAACTTTAAAGTAGTATTAACTTTCATTAAAAGCTATTTCCATTTAGTTGACAAGTGACATGTATACTGCTTTCATTTTATAACGAAGCTATGAGTTTAAATCTTAATATATTTAAATAACCCAGAGATAAAACATCTGCTCATTAGTTTTTATATTGGCTTCTGGTTTATAAATTTATTTCTTAGAATCTTGGCTATGGAAGGCCAAGTTCCTATTTCAATATAGAAATGAAAATGTCCTGAGATATATGAATGCAAAAATTTTAGATTTTTAAGTAAGTGTTATTTTTAATTTATTTATTTTAATTGGAGGCTAATTACTTTACAATATTGAAGTGGGTTTTGCCATACATTGACATGAGTCAACCATGAGTGTACATGTGTCTCCTATCCTGAACCCCTCTCCCACATTCCTCCCCATCCCATCCCTCAGGGTTGTCCCAGTGCACCAGCTTTAAGTAAGTGTTTTGACTGGCATAGCTATTAGAGCTTAAGGAAGGAAACGAGTCTAGAAAGAACCAGATTTCTCTGCCTAGTTCTCATAAATGTTATCTTTAGTTTGATTCCCATGACTATTTTATAGTACTGTCAGCATGAAATTGTATACATTTGATAACTGGATTTATATATATTTACATCCTAAAACTGCTTTCTTTCTCTCTGGTGTAGAATAGTCTGGGGAGTATTTGCTTAATTGATATAAAGGGTAGATTTATGCTTTTCACAGAATCATTTCTGTCTACCTTGTAACAATTTATAGAGCATTTCATGATCATTTAAGTCTTCCTCTTTATTCAAACTTCTTTTAATACACAGAGTCTCACAGTAACATGGAAATTTAATGTTTTTAAAAGCCTTTAAATATTTGTTTTAATTTTCTAACAACTTTGAGAATTGGGCCTTACTCTTGTCATTTTACATCTGGAGAAATTAAAGCTCAGAGATCTTAAGGGACTTGCCAAGAACCGCAAGGTAAATAAGTAGCAAAGGCTGAGCCAGGATTCTGAAAAAAATGTATGTTTCTGCAAAGATTCTTAATCATGGCATTTAGCCTCTTACATCGGAGAAGGCAATGGCAACCCACTCCAGTACTCTTGCCTGGAAAATCCCATGGGCAGAGGAGCCTGGTAGGCTGCAGTCCATGGGGTCACAAAGAGTCGGACACGACTGAATGACTTCCCTTTCACTTGTCAGCTTCATGTGTTGGAGAAGGAAATGGAAACCCACTCCAGTGTTCTTGCCTGGAGAATCCCAGGGACAGGGGAGCCTGGTAGGCTGCCGTCTATGGGGTCGCACAGAGTCGGACACGACTGAAGCGACTTAGCAGCAGCAGCAGCAGCAGCCTCTTACATGTTGGTTGTACCTTATAAGAAGTTTTATGAACTTACATACAGAACAGAAATAGACTCCCGGACATAGAAAACAAACTTATGATTACCAAAGGGGAAAGAGGGGAAGAGAGATAAACTAGATTGGAATTAACATATGCTGTTGTTCAGTTGCCCAGTCACGTCCCACTCTTTATGAGCCCATGGATGCCAGGCCAGCACACCAGGCCTCTCTGTCCCTTACCATCTCCCAAAGTTTGTCCAAGTTCATGTCCATTGTAGCAGTGATGCCATCCAGCCGTCTCATCCTCTGACACCCTCTTCTCCTTCTGCCCTCAATCTTTCCCAGCATCCAGGACTTCAATTTGTCAGCTGTTTTCATCAGATGACCAAAATACTGGAGTTTCAACTTCAGCATAAATATATAAACACAGCTATATATAAAGCAGATAAACAGCAAGGACCTTCTGTATACCACAGGGAACTAATGTATAGCATGGGGAACTGTATTCTATATCTTATAATAATCTATAATGGAAAAGAAACAGAAAAAGTATAGTGTGTATATATGTATGCATGTATGTATATATACACATGTATAGCTACATGTATGTATACACACATATATGTGTACATAACCACATATGTAGTTCTATGTGTGTATACATACATATATACATACACATATATGTAACTGAATCCCTTTGCTGTATACCTGAAATTAACACAATGTAAATCAACTGTACTTCAATTAAAAAAAAAAAAGTTTTCTGTCTCTGAAGTTATTCTTTGGTTTCCCAATGTTTGGAGGACTTTGACTTCAAATTTCGGGTGCATATAGTTGGATTAAACTAGGGAAATTCCTGTCAAGTGTCCTGGGAGACTTTGTGGTGCTTTCCTAGAGATGATCGTGTCTGAGAGTCATTATCAGGTGTAACTAACCTGAGCATCTTTTGAAGAGGTGGTTAAAATTGTGTTGGAAGGAATGATTCTGAATGATTACTTAAGGGTGTTTTTTTTTTTTTAATTTTAGATAATGAAACAACTGCCATTGTTGAAGTTCAGTTTTGAAGTATCCACAGGGAATGATGATTTAAATGTTCATTTGAATTATATTTGTTGTAAGACAGTACATTTAAAGTATTCTAAAGAAATTGTCACCATCTGGAGCCTGCAGTATAGCATTTGTCTCTAAATAATTAGACTTTTGTCACGAGCCTCTCGAAAAAGACAGCCTTACTTAGGAAGTCTAAGTGGATAGCCTCAGAAAGTCCTGATTTCCAGCCACTCTTGTCTGTCTCTGAAAGCTTGCAGTTTATGAGCCCTCTTACCAAGCTTGAAGTAGGAGACCAGCTTGCTGGAAATACCTGATTGTCAGAACTTTTATTCCTTTTTTCTTTACCTCCTCTGCTGACATCTGGAAACTAAAAATGTTGTTGTGTGTGTATTATTCTAACCTTTCAAAAGCCCCTTCAAAGATGAGGAGCTATAAAGTGTGTAGGTTCTGAGATGCTCATTTTTGAGCGTGTGAATCGTCTTGTAGAAGAGAAAAACCTCTGATTTAATGAGCAAGATTCATGACTTTGTCCTTCCAGAAGAAACCTTAATTTAATTCTGGGAAAAGTACATACTGACCTGAGCCTGGTACCAAAGAGGATCCTTGCATCCTTGCCCTGATATCTGAGCTGACCCCAAGGCCACTTCACTGGCACAGGAAAGGTTGTGTATGGACTTCAGCCACTTACTACACAACAGTATCTGTCTATATAATGTTTAGAGTATAATAGCATGGGCTCAGTTCTCCTATGTGAATATTAGAATTAAATAAGTTTCTTTTAATTGTTTGATAACTCAGTCCATGGAATTCTCCAGGCCAGACTGCAGTGGGTAGCCTTTCCCCTCTCCAGGATCTTCCCAACCCAGGGATGAATCCCAGGTCTCCTGCATCGCATGCAGATTCTTTACCAGCTGTGCCATAGGGGAAGCCCAAGAATACTGGAGTGGGTAGCCTATCGCATTTCCAGTGGATCTTCCCAACCCAGGAATCAAACTGGGGTCTCCTGCATTGCAGGTGGATTCTTTACCAACTGAGCTATCACGGAAGCCCAGATAACTCATAGTAAGATCTAAAGAAGAAAAATGTGAAAGGTGAGTTAGATCTGCTCATCTACAAAGATTATTGCAATATTATGATTAAGTTTATGGATCACTTGTTTCAAAAATAAAATTTCTGTTCTCATATCTTTTATGAGATTCAAGCAAACTAACCTTAAGCAAGCCAAATATTTGATTCAGAAATGAACTCAGACATTTTTGTGGGCTGGTATTGGAAGGTCTTATTCAGAACAATAAGACCTTTTAAATAAAAGGTTCATAACTAAAACAACAATGACTGAACCTTTAGTTGCAGTAAAACTCAATGGGGTTGGTGTTGAAAAGATCAGGGCAATTCATCTTGAGCAATTATATATTCATTTCAAAGGGAAATATGGAAATGTTATAGAAGTTCCAGTGACTGTCTTTCACCACCTTGAGAATAAATATCTGAAGAAAGTGTTTATAGTACAAATGCATGGAGACATTTCATGCTTGCTCCCTTTCAGTACTCCATTGGATACTGGAGAAGCTGTCACCTACAAGTGGTTGAAAAAGTCTGCTCATGTGAGATGACATAGGAAGGAGTAAAATGCAATTTTGACACAATAGTGAAGAATCAGCTGGCTTGGCTTAGCTTTTACTTTCTCTTAAGATGGAAATCAGCATGTTTAAAGGAGTGAGGAAATGCTAGATGGAAAATAATTCTTTCAAGGTTTTAACTCCAGCTGAAAATTGGTTTTGATTAGCTTGTTAAAAGTTTAATGCAATTTAAGTAACCCTGAATTTTTCCTTCCAATGGACAGCTTAATTCTCTGTCTTCTGGCAGAACCCAGAGTGTTTTCTAATCTATGTCCTTTAGAAATAATTTACCTCTAGTCACTTGAATGGAATATTATTTTAGTGCTTTTAAGTGTTCCAATTATTACAGTCCAAACTTAGCCATCTTGGAGGTAAACTTGATGGCATTTGTTTGATTCAAATTCTGAAACTAAAGTGACTTACAGAATTTTAAAAACTCACTAACATTTATTGTTTGACTGAAAATATGCTGATTACTGGAGCTTCCCTGGTGATTCAGTGGTAAAGAATCCACTTGCCAATGCAGAAGATGCAAGTTCGATCCCTGGGCTGGGAAGATGCCCTGGAGAAGGAAACAACAAACCACTTCAGTATTCTCACCTGGGAAATCCCATGGACAGAGGGACAGAGGAGCCTGGTGGGCTGTAGTCCATAGGGTCACAGAGAGTCAGACACAACTTGGTGACTAAATAACAGTAGCAAAAGCATGCTGATTATTGTTGGAAAAACACATTCCGTGGCTCTCATAGTGCCTACTAACTTATTCCTATCTTGGCTTACTGTATTATTTCCAGGTTGATGGAAATGAAAGTATGATCATTCTTATGCCAGATTATCGTCAGACTTAGGACAACAAAGAGCCTGTGCCCTGTAAAACATTATCTCACCCACTTTGTACTAAGACCAGCCAACAGTTTTGACTAAATTGACAATTGTTTCTTGTATGATTGTGTGATTGTATGTTATTGCATGTGTGTGTGAGAGAGAGAGTACAGACCCATCTATAATTTCAGGAGTTCACCTCAGTTAATTTATTGTTCAGTAATATTAAGGCAAGTTTCTTCTTCTTTTTCATTTGAGGCACTTTAGAGTATCAGTCCTTTCAATAAGCTGGATGAAGTCAAAAGTGTAGTTGAAGTATATCAGACAATAGATATCGATAGTGATTACATCTGATATCTTAAACTAAAGCTAAATTGAGTTTACTTTTACAAAATGTAAAAACAAAAAGGATAATGTTGATAACGTCCTTGTGAACTTATGAGATTATTTCTTCTTCCGTTTCTCAAGATATTCAGTGTTTGAAATGCTAGGTGTCTCCCTTTGTGCGGTTTATCATAAGCTACTGCAATGGAATAGAAACTGATTGTTATCTGGAGAAATCGCTCACCATTTCTCACTGTAATGTTACCTTTGGAAAAATCTGAAGAAAGCCAGGAAGTTTTAGTGTAACATGAAGATTCAATTTTTCTGTAAACTGAGCATCCAGAAAAACGTGTACAGTTATTTCTTTTGATCAGCACATACAGAAGTGTTTAAGGAACCTATTTTGGCTGCTGTTCAAAGAAGGTTAATTGATAGTATCAGACGTATGACAGGTTAGAGAGGACACTTACCCTTTGTATGTAAAAACTGATTTAGTTTGATATTTAATCAAAGGGTATAACCATATCATTTTTCTGAGAACAACTTCCTCACATGCCTACCAAAGGAGCAGCGTCAAGTTACGCCCATAGTGTTTTGTTTCTAAAAAGTAGCCAGTCTTTATATGTTAAATTACTTCTTTTTAAAACTCTTCATTAAATTCCCAAACAGTAAACAGTTCTAGAGAAATCTATATTTTAGTGTTTCAATGTTAACATTATTTACTTCCCAGGAAGAGGATTTCTGTGCTAAATCAAACATCAGTGTCGTGGAATCTTTTGTTTTATCTATTAACATTTATAGTGAATTTTTGTTGTCTTTATTAGGAATTCACCTTTGGTATGGCATCACCGACTCGATGGACATGAGTTTGACTGAACTCTTGGAGTTGGTGATGGACAGGGAGGCCTGGCGTGCTGCAATTCATGGGGTCGCAAAGAGTCGGACACAACGGAGCAACTGAACTGAACTGAACTGATGACTATACTGATGCCAAATTTTGCTTTCTGGAGTAGAAACAGTGTCAAAAGCCCCAAATGATTTGGACATAATTAGTCTAAATCATATGCTAGATAAGTGTTGTTAACTTGAATTTTCTTAAATATCTATTTTATTTAAAACTAAATAAAATTGAATTTAAATTTAAGTGTTTACTAAGGTATTTGTATAAAAATTTCCCAAGAGAAGTCAAAACACGTAAGTAGTGATGTCTTATAGATATCAGTAGATACAGATCTCTGTGTGTGTTTTGATACTTGAAAATGATGGTGCTGATTACAGTACAGATAACTTCCTACCATAGTGCCTGATTGGTGCTGTTTCCATGGCTTCAGTTCAGTTCAGTTGCTCAGTTGTGTCAGACTCTTTGCAACCACATGGACTGCGGCACCTCAGGCTTCCCTATCCACACCGTCTCCTGGAGCTTGCTCAAACTCATGTGTATTCAGTCAGTGATGCCGTCCAACTAGCTCATCCTCTGTCATTCTCTCCTGCTTTCAATCTTTCCCAGCCTCAGGGTCTTTTCTAAGGAGTCAGTTCTTTGCATCAGGTGTGTTGCTCATTAAAGAGTGGGCTTACCTATCACTGGAGTATTTAAAATCTGCCAAGCCCCCATGCCTTTCAACAGTTTGGTTCATAATAAATATGAGGATAATGATGCAGGATGCCAAAAAAGAATGAATGTACAAACAGATTGTGAATTCCTATATTGTGCATCTGTTGTTACAATGAGCCAGGGCTTGTCTAACCTATTCTTGTATTAGATTATTTTTAAGAAGCGAGGGATTGAAATCTGTGTACTGTGGTAACTGAATTAAACTGTTTCAGACTTTTCTCAGCTCGTCTCTTGGTCTAACTCAGAAGTCTATACATTGTTTCAGTGGCTCTGGTTTGAGGAGGAACAGAGATAGGGCCAGAGAAGGGATGGTGTACTGTTCATGGGGAGTCAGAGTGCTCCTCCAAAAGACACGTCGGAACTGGGTTTTGAGGAAAACGTATATATATATATTTTTTTTTTATAGCATTTTTAACATTTACTTGTTTGTCTGTTTGAAGGATAATTGCTTTACAATATTGTTTTGGTTTCTGCATCAAAATGAATTGCCTTAGATATACATATGTCACCTACCTCTTGAACCTCCCTCCCAACTCCCACCCCATCCCACCCCTTTAGGATGTCACAGAGCACCAGTTTGAGCCCCCTGAGTCATATAGCAAATTCGCACTGGCTATCTCTTTTACATATGGTAGTGTATATGTTTCCATGATACTCTTTCCATTCGTCCCACCTTCTCCTTCCCCCACACCCCTTGGTCCACAAGTGTGTTCTCTATGGAAGAAGACATAAAGATATTTGACAGGACATTTGACTCTAAGAGATCTATTAAGTATTGCTGCTTTACAGTAGTCAACCACTCATCTTTCTAATTAGATGTTACATCACTGCATCATTTTCTCATTGTACACCTCCCCATTGTACACCTCCCATTTTTCACTTGCAGATCTTGCAAAAGATCTGCAAGTGAAAAATTTCTCTTTCTTAAAGGATCCTGAGAAATTTTGAAATAAATAGGAACTCATACATAAGTGTAGATAATTAATATAATTTTTTAATATATCCTTAATCTGACCTTGGGACAAATGACTGGTTCTTGGAGCTCTACCTTAGTGAATTCTATTGTAGCATAAAGATGATGATTAAATATTTAGTGTTGCTACATTTTAAAGCAGTATTCAGTTCAGTTCAGTTCAGTCATTCAGTCGTGTCTGACTCTTTGTGATCCCATGGACTGTAGCATGCTAGGCCTCCCTGTCTATCATTGACTCCCGGAGTTTACTCAGACTCATGTCCATTGAGTTGGTGATGCCATCCAACCATCTCATCTTCTGTCATCCCCTTTTCCTCCTGCCTTCAATCTTTCCCAGCATCAGGGTCTTTTCAAATGAGTCAGCTCTTCACATCCGGTGGCCAAAGTATTGGAGTTTCAGTTTCAACATCAGTCCTCCTTCCAGTGAACATTCAGGACTGATTTCCTTTATGATGGACTGTTTGTATCTCCTTGCAGTCCAAGGGACTCTCAAGAGTCTTCTCCAACACCACAGTTCAAAAGCAGTGTACCGTATACTATTTTAAAGCAATGCTCTAAGTGCTTTAATGTCTTCACAACTGTCCTATTATCTATCCCATTTCATAGATGAGCACACTGAGGCACAGCATGACAGTCACTTGTACAAGGTTGCATAGCACATCAGGAACACACCCTTAACTGTCTTTTTCTGATTAAATTCATATCAACTCTTCACCACATTTCCTCCAAAGTTATCCAATTAAAAAACAGTGTCGGTCACTTTACCTCACTAGTTAAACCTTACATTGGCAGTTCATGTGGTTCAGGACACCGTTTATGATTCTCAGAAAGGAATGTAAAACTTTTTATTATCAAGCCACCCACTAGCATCATGTCCTGTCGAGTATATCAAAATGGTGGAGGGCCATATAAGTGCAGATTTATCACCTTACCATAAACAACAGAACTGAGTTTCAGAGTTTAGCAGCATTTTTAATAGCCTCTTCTGGTTTTTTAAACTGAGAGCCAATGCCCTCCCTGGGCAAATTGTAGAGACTTCCAAATTCAGCAACCATGTCCTATGTCTGCTTCCCCCAAGACTTCATACATTGACACTTGAAAGTCTCAAAGCTCAGAATATCTTCTTCCTTATTTATACATCTTCTTCAAAATTTGGTTCAGATGTGGGTTCTTTGGAGAAGGATTCTCTGATCTCACCAGACAGAGGTCACCACTCCCTTTTCTTGTCCCTTCTCTGACCTGTGTGTAAGCATTATTAAACCTCTACTACAGTGTGATGATTTTTCAACTTTTCTGTCTCCCTCATCAAAGAGACAGTTGTGAGGGAAACTTGTCAGAGATACATTTCCTTTGTGGTTCTTTGTAATCATCATCTTCAGATTTTAGTTTCACATAAGCCACATACATTCTCCTCTGGTCTAAACAGGTCTTCATCTTAACCTGATTTGTCCCCTGCAGACTTGACGGGACACTGCTTATATCAGATCTAATGTATGTATCTGCAGAGTTTTTAGCCCTTGACAATAATTATCTACTGTGTAAATTCAAACTAAGTAATAGTAGCAAATTTATAAAGAACTTGCAAATCTAAAACCTTCACATGTCTTAGGTCAGTGCTTCTCCAATTGTTACATGCCCCTGATTGGAAAAAAACAAACAAACAAACATGCACTTCAATGTTCATAAAAGCACTATTTACAACTGCCAAGTATGGAAGCAATCTGAGTGTCTATCAACAGATAAAGAAGATGTAGTATGTACACACACAATGGAATATTACTGAGCCATGAAAAATAATGCCGTTTTACCATTTGCAACAACATAGACGGACTTGGGGAGGCTGCTCTGGTAACTCAGCTGGTAAAAAATCCACACCCACCTGCAGTATGGGAGACCTGAGTTTGATCCCTGGGTTGAGAAGATTCCCTGGAGGAGGGCATGGCAACCCATTCCAGTTTTCTTGCCTGGAAAATCCCCCTGGACAAAAGAGCCTGGTGGGCTACAGTCCATGGGTTGCAAAGAGTCAGACATGACTAAAATGACTTAGCATAGCACAGATGGACTTAGCATAATGCTAAAGTGAAATAAGTCAGATACAAATACTGTATAATATCACTTGTATGTGGAATCTAATGAATACGATAAACTAGTAAATATAAGAGAAAAGAAGCAGACTTACAGATATAAAGAACCAATGAGTGGTTGTTAGTGGAGGGAGGGAAGGGGTAGAGGGACAATATAGGGGTAGGGGATTAAGAAGTCCAAACCATTAGGTATAAAATAAGCTGCAAGGATGTGCTGTACAACATAGAGAATATAGCAAATATTTCATAATAACTTTAAATAGACTATAAACTTTGAACATTGCAAATCACTATATTGTATACTTGCAACTTATGTAATATTGTACATCAACTATACTTCAAGAAAAAGTCCTGTCACATGCCACATGTGAAAATTGTGAGATTTTGCATTTCTAACAAGTTCTGAGTAATGCTCATGCTGCTGCTCTGCTGGTCAAAGAATAATAAGGTAGTAATCACTAATACTCTATTAATTTCATTTTTCCCGATTAGGAACCTGAAGCAAAGATACATTATATCTATTACCATAGGCAAAGCTGATACAAGGCACCACCAGGACTGGACCCAGGTACTAAGGCTCCAGAGTTAGGGACTCTTGACCAGCACTCCACACCACCTCTTCAACATGGAGCTTTGCCTCCTACATACACTCAACTTTGGCTCTTTCTGTTCCTAGATGCTATGGCATTAATCCTTATGAGTTCGGAAGGTAAAGAAGCACTGGCTTTTTGCTCTTTGCAAAATGTCCTAATGAAGTTGTCCGGGAATGCATTTGCTTTTCTTAGAAGGAATAGTGAGGCGTAGGGGGAGGAGACAAAAGTTTTATCAATGATTTCCATATTGTCACACTTAGATTCTTCTTTCATCACATTCACACAAAAAAATTCAAATAGACCTTGTTTCCACCTCATCTGTAAGAGTTACTAATTATGATTCACTTACTCTTGGGTCAGATATTTCTATGTAAGAAGATTTGAGTTGCTTTTTTATATGGACATTATAAAAACAACCAAAAATGGTAGCTAAAAATTACTTCTGTACACATAATTAAATGAACTATAGTAAAATCACTAAACTTACACACACACACACACACACACACATATATGTGTGTGTGTGCTATGTCACTCAGTCATGTCGAACTCTTTGCAACCCTGTGGACTCTGGCCTGCCAGGCTCCTGTATCTGTGGGATTCTCCAGGCAAGAATAATGGAGTCGGTTACCATACCTTCCTCTAGGGGATCTTCCCAACACAGGGAATGAACCCAGGTCTCCCTCATTGCAAGTGGATTCTACACACACACACACACACACACACACACACACACACAGATATATATATATATCTGTGTGTGTGTGTGTGTATATAAGTTTATATGTGATTGATATGTGAAAATAAATATACCAAATATAATTGGTATTTATATATAGCTACAGTATGGTGATTTTATTCTGCTAAATAGTTTGGCAAGCCTCACTAGGGAACTGGGGAAACTTTCCTAACTGGGAAACATCATAAAAAAATACAGATTCCTGTTCTCAAGGCTACTGAACAAAATTGCTGGGCATGGAGCCCAGGAATCTCTAGATTTAAAATGCTGCCCAGGTGATTCTGGTGATCATCCAAGTTTGACCACCAATATTAGACTACTCTGGCTTCTGGCAGAAAGAGAACAGCTACTTCAATATCTCTAAGCCCATTAATCAAAGAAATGTCTCTAGGGTAATTTCTTCTACCATATCATGTATCACTGTTGACCACAGCTGCCAAGGGCTCTGCCGTATAACCACTTGATGCTCCTTGAGCCTTCGTACATCTGTGCATGACTGTGTGATCTAGACACTTCACACTTGGGAAGCTTATTTGCAGAAATACTGTCTGCTGGAAATCAGACACTGCTATAGAAGGAAAACCAATTGCTAAAACATGCTTGATCAAATCTCTGAGACATTGCGACAAGTGTTAAATAAGTTTTTGAAGATATGCCAAGCAGCAAATGAGAAAACAGTTGCTAGTTTCAGAAATATTTTGCAAGTGTGTGGTAATTCAAATTTAGCAGGGAAGGTAATTTTACTTATTGAACAAAAGTGATTTATAAATAATCCTGGAAAATTAAGCAGCTGGGCTAGCACAGGGCTTGCATATTTCATGATTTTTAAACGATTGCAAAGTTGACTCAAAATAAATCTGAACAATTTAAAGCAATTTTATTTATCAGTGTAATCTTACTCAATTGCTACAAGAACTTCATATTTGCTTTTATTTTGTGTATAAAGTAGATTATCTGTCTACTGAAATATTTTTATATTTCCTATGTGAAATGGATCACATATCTGATATTTATGTATCTGAGGTCTCTCACTCAACTTAGAAATGTATTTTACATTGAGTTCTGTAGGCCTTCAAATAAACAAATAGCAGATTATTTCAAATGTGAAAAAAACCAAAGTTCTAGAAAGTAATTGTTAGGCTTTCCAGCATAGCGGGTATGTGCATAGTAATACATTTTAACACCATTGACCCTTTGAATTTTAGAGTTTGTTCAAAAGAAAAATGTAAAAAAATCTATGCTGAGCAATTGAGATAGTAGCATTTGACAAGTGGGTTTGGAGTAGAGGAGCTGAGGTCAGAGTTTAAGAAATGATTGCAAACATACAATGAGAATCGTGGGGATGATTTGGGGGGATTCAAAAAAGCCATACATTAATTTTTAGTTTCTTGTCCCCCAAAAAGAGGAAACAGATAATTTTAAACATTAATTATTGTTTTTTATTGCTAAAACATATTTGTATCCTAATAAAGAGAGCTTTATGGCTAATGCTTTTAGCATTTCAAACTGTGCAAAACTTCAAAACTATGAAAAAGTATATTAAATAGCCACAAATAAGAAGGAAATAATGCCATTTGCAGCAACATGGATGGACCTAGAGACTATCATACTAAGTGAAGTCAAACTATGAAATCACTTACATGTGGGAGCTTAGAAAAAAAAGGATACTAGTGAAGTTGTTTACAGAGCAGAAAAAGACTCGCAGACATAGAAATGAAACTTATGGTTGCCAAAGGGGAAAGGGCTGAGACAAGGATAAATTAGGAGTTTGAGATTAAAATATATACACTGCTGTATATAAAATAGATAACCAACAAGAATATAAATATACATATATATATAAAACTGAATCACTTTGCTGTACACCTAAAATTAACACAACATTGTAAATCAACTATATTTCAATAAAAATTAAAAAGAAACTTTGTGGAAGTGACCTGTATAAAACTGTAGGTAAGATGAGAAGTTCCTTGTGAGCAGCCATCATGCATATTCATCAGAACGTCCCCTAGACCTCTAGAGAGTTCAGTATTTGTTGCACAATAATTATCTTCTAGATGAGTAAACAATGTGAATAGAGTCTGCCGTCTGCCTCTTTTTCCACTCTCTGTTGAACCCTGAATTATTTTGAAATAACAGCGTTTTATATATATTAAGTTTATTTTAGTATTTTGACAATGATTTGAAGTTGATTCTTCTTGTTTAAATATAAAACATGATGTGTGGAGAGGGAGAATAAATTTACTTCAGTGTTGAAGTCTGAACTTTGACATGTTAAGAACATGAGTAGAGAAAAAAAAGCTAATAGATTTTTAATTGATAAAGGATATCTAAGGTATCAATAGTAGCTACTATCTGAGAGTCAGGCATGTTTGAAAATGTAAGTTGCCAATAATTCTTTGGTTCAATTAAGCTTGTGCTTCTATTTATTTTTCATTGTATTCACTTTTACAGAAATAATTCATTAATTTCAGATAAGAAATGTGAAATTATAAACAGTGTATTTGTAGGTCCACTTTCTCATGATTTTTCTTGGTGCCATTGCTTACTCCTATAGTGCATGCTAGAAGACTTAGCTCTCCCTCTCTCTCTTTTGATAACTTTCCTAAAATTTAAACTTATTTTAATTGGAAGATAACTGCTTTACAATATCATGTTGGTTTCTGCCATACATCAACATAAGTCAGCCATAGATATACATATGTCCCCTCCCAAACCAGTAGTCAGAGTTCTTTGATTTTTTACTGTCTTTGAAGATCATATGGTTAAATCTGTCTCTTCTATTTTATTTGTAATTGCTGGAATGAAATGGTTTGTAAATTCTGATGGAAAATAGTTTAGACAAGTATGTGTTTTAATTTAAACATGCACATTGTAAAGAATATCAATAATGTTTAGCTGTTCTGAAACATTGCACTGGAAGAATCAATGTGTTTGTGTACATAATTAGTTTGGCTTAGTAAGTATTTAGTTTTTCTGATGAATTGTTTTTTAGCTGTTTTCATGATAGAAGTTAAGCTGATGGAGTATGTTGTCAATAGGAAAAAACAAAACAAAAGGTATTTCTTTAGCCTTCAGTTAAAAGTTTAGCCTTAGTGCAATGTATTTAGACATAATTTTTCCTTTTTTGCATAAAAAGCATTTCAATTTGTATATTATGTGTATTATTATATATTTTAATTGGATTTGGGAGAAACTAACTGGATGAAAGCTTTGGTTTGCAAACTTGTTGATAATTTACAAAACCCTATGGTAGTCATTCATATTTGAAAAGTAAAATGACATTTTTCAACCCAAAGTATAGCTAAAAGTGGCTACATAAAGTATTTTCTGTTTTATATTTGTTACAGAAAAATTTATCAATGTAGCAACTTGGGACATAGTTCCTTTCAAACCCTAGAAGTAACACATTAAATAAAATATATTCATCTCAGTTCAGTTCAGTAGGTCAGTTGTGTCCAACTCTTTGCAACCCCGTGGACTGCAGCATGTCAGGCCTCCCTGTCGATCACCAACTCCCGGAGTTCACCCAAACTCATGTCCATTGAGTTGGTGATGCCATCCAGCCATCTCATCCTCTGTCATTCCCTTCTCCACCTGCCCTCAATCTTTCCCAGCATCAGGGTCTTTTCAAATGAGTCAGCTCTTCGCATCAGGTAGCCAATGTATTGGAGTTTCAGCTTCAACATCAGTCCTTCTGATGAACACTCAGGACTGATCTTCTATAGGATGGACTGATTGGATATCCTTGCAGTCCAAGGGACTCTCAAGAGTCTTCTCTAACACCACAGTTCAAAAGGATCAATTTGTCAGAGCTCAGCTTTCTGTATAGTCCAACTCTCATATCCATTCATGACCACTGGAAAAACCATGGCCTTGACTAGATGGACCTTTGTTGGCAATGTCTCTGCTTTTTAATATGCTATCTAGGTTGGACATAACTTTCCTTCCAAGGAGTAAGCATCTTTTCATTTCATGGCTGCAGTCATCATCTGCAGTGATTTTTGACCCCAGCAAAATAAAGTCTGCCACTGTTCCCACTGTTTGCCCATCTATTTCCGATGAAGTGATGAGAGCAGATGCCATGATCTTAGTTTTCTGGATGTTGAGCTTTAAGCCAATTTTTTCATTCCTCTTTCACTTTCATCAAGAGAATCTTTAGTTCTTCTTTAACTTTCTGCCATGAGGGTGATGTCATCTGCGTATCTGAGGTTATTGATACTTCTCCCAGCAATCTTGATTCCAGCTTGTGCTTCATCCAGCTCAGCATTTCTCATGATGTACTCTGCATATAAGTTAAATAAGCAGGGTGACAATGTATAGCCTTGACGTACTCCTTTTCTTATTTGGGACCAGTCTGTTTTTCCATGTCCAGTTCTAACTGTTCCTTCTTGACCTGCATGCAGGTTTCTCAAGAGGCAGGTCAGGTGGTCTGGTATTCCCCATCTCTCTCTTTTTTTTCTTTTTTTTAAATTTTATTTTATTTTTAAACTTTACAATATTGTATTAGTTTTGCCAAATATCAAAATGAATCCGCCACAGGTATACCTGTGTTCCCCATCCTGAACCCTCCTCTCTCCTCCCTCCCCATACCCTCCCTCTGGGTCGTCCCAGTGCACCAGCCCCAAGCATCCAGTATCATGCATTGAACCTGGACTGGCGACTCGTTTCATACATGATATTATACATATTTCAATGCCATTCTCCCAAATCATCTCACCCTCTCCCTCTCCCACAGAGTCCAAAAGATTGTTCTATACATCAGTGTCTCTTTTGCTGTCTCGTATACAGGGTTATTGTTACCATCTTTCTAAATTCCATATATATGCGTTAGTATACTGTATTGGTGTTTTTCTTTCTGGCTTACTTCACTCTGTATAATAGGTTCCAGTTTCATCCATCTCATTAGAACTGATTCAAATGTATTCTTTTTAATGGCTGAGTAATACTCCATTGTGTATATGTACCACAGCTTTCTTATCCATTCATCTGCTGATGGGCATCTAGGTTGCTTCCATGTCCTGGCTATTATAAACAGTGCTGCGATGAACATTGGGGTACACGTGTCTCTTTCCCTTCTGGTTTCCTCAGTGTGTATGCCCAGCAGTGGGATTGCTGGATCATAAGGCAGTTCCATCTCTTTCAGAATTTTCTGCAGTTTATTGTGATTCACACAGTCAAAGGCTTTGGCATAGTCAATAAAGCAGAAATAGATGTTTTTCTGGAACTCTCTTGCTTTTTAGATGATCCAGCAGATGTTAGCAATGTGATCTCTTATTGGCAATTTAAGATATATTAAAGTCATAAAATGTATATTATGATTATATTATGTTAAGTATGTTATACTGGGTCAAGTATATTAGTCCCTCTCTCCGAGAGAATTCATATGTAAAATTAATAGTTGTTACAAATATTTTCAGGGCTTATTTTTATGCTCTCACAAAAATAAATATAAAAGAAAAAGGAGAGTTTTATTTTTTTTAAAATAATAGGAACAGACACTTCAACAATGGATGTTTTTGTGCTTATTTTTTAACTATTTTGATTTTTTATCATTACTCTATGACCTAAAATAAAGCCTAAGGAAGTAGAAGAGCTGAGGGTTTCCTACCAAGAATTTATTGCCTTCCTTTGAAGTTAACATTCCAGAGTAGCTAGGAGGGCTTTGTGGTAGGTTTCATTTGTCATGATATTAAGAAGAAACTTTTTAATTAAAAAAAAATGAATAGCAGGTATTACTTTAAAGAAATATGTGAACTCTCATATTCTTAGTATTATCAACTCAGAAATGTATGTTAACATTTTTGGTAATGTGACTGCTGCCATGGTATGTTTTAATCTCTGGCAGTTAATCTTTGATCACAGAAAGCCATTTTGTTACACCTTCAATACTGACTATGGTTTGTGACCATAAATTGTATGCTCTATAAAGTTAATGGTGGTATCTGATTATTTCTATGAATCAAGTTTGGTGAAAGAAACTTGTTTGTTTTAGGAAACTCTATTTGAACATATGTGGAACACTTAGCAAAGAAAAATGGGTTGATTGTGCAATAATGTAGACATATGATCCAGATTATTAGATAAACTCATAAGCAGAGGTTTCAAAGGCCTTATTCCTATTTGATTAGAGAGCCACATGTATCCTATTTGATTGCTGGTTTATATATTACAACTGTATGGGTTGACAACAGACAGGTAGGATCTGGACACAGTCACAATCATAGATTTTAAAAGAAATTTTATGTTACAATAGAAAACAGAATGGAGCCTAGTTTTATCATCTGTGTTTATCTTGCTAGCTACTCATACCCACACCGGGGCTTCCCAGGTGGTACTAATTGTAAAGAGCCTGCCTGCCAATGCAGGAGACACCAGAGATACAGGTTTGATCCCTGAGTTGGGAAGATCCCCTAGAAAAGGGAATGGCTACCCACTTCAGTATTCTTACCTGGATAGTTCCATAAACAGAGGAGCCTGGCAGATTAGAGTTCCTGGGGCCACAGAGAGTTGGACACAACTGAGTAAGTATGCACATACCCATATAGGCATATAAATGATGCTCGTAACAGTATTTTTGCCTTTGTCCTTTGTTTCTTCAAATCTCCATATTGCTCATTTGGTATTGATTTTTTTTTTTAAGGAAGGAATTGAGAATTTAAGCAGAAAAGAATAAGCAAGGTGGCAAAAGGCCAAATGCTGAATGTTGCACTAAGCTGGTGAAAGTGAAAAAATGTTAATAAGTAAAAGATGGCAATAAGACTGCTTTCACTGCCTTTTCCAGAGAAGCCAGAGGGGAGGTGAAGAGTATAGGACGGGAGGTTTAAAACTATTCAATAGAAAGTAAATTGGGAGACACATATAGACAATTGTAAGTGATTTCCTGGGGATATGAGGAAATTAAAGCAATTAAAAAATCTGATGGTGCAGAATACAAATTGAATAAAACCTCTCTTTCTCTTTTTTTTTAACCATTTTAAATTTAAGTATATTTAAATTACAATGTAGTGTTAGTTTCAGTTGTACAGCAAATTGTCTCAGTTACTCATATATTTTTTCAGCTTTTTTTCATCATAGGTTGTTATAAGATATTGAAAATAGTTCCCTGACTATATAGTAGGTTCTTGTTTATCATTTGTCTTTATCTTACTTCACTTAATGTGATAATCTCTAGGTCTATTCATGTTGCTGTGAATGGCATTATTTCATCTTTTTATGACTGAATAATATTCCATTGTGTATATATACCACATTTCCTTTACTCATTCATCCATCAATGGCCATTAAGGTTGCACCGGTAAAGCATCTGCCTGCAATGCAGGAGACCTGGGTTCAATTCCTGGGTCAGGAAGTTCCCATGGAGAAGGAAATGGCAACCCACTCCAGTATTCTTGCTTGGAGAACCCCATGGACAGAGGAGCCTGGCAGGATACAGTTCATGGGATTGCAAGAGTTGGACACAACTTAGCACTATCTTTCTATGTCCTGGCTATTGTCAATAGTGTTGCAATAAACAGGATGCATATATCTTTTTGCATTACGGTTTTCTCTGGATATATGGTGGGACTTCCCTGGTGGCTCAGATGGTAAAACGTCTGCCTGCAATGCGGGAGACCTGGGTTCGATCCCTGGGTGGGGAAGATCCCCAGGAGAAGAAAATGGCAACCCACTCCAGTATTCTTGCCTGGAAAATTCCATGGGCAGAGGAGCCTGCTAGGCTACGGTCATGGGGTCGCAAAGAGTCGGACACGACTGAGCGACTTCACTTTCTTTCTTTCTGGATAAATGCTCAGGAGTGGAATTGCAAGATCATATGATAAATCTGTTTTTAATTTCTCAAGGACCTTAGATACTGCTTTTCATTGTGGCTGAACCATTTACATTACTACCAACAGTGTAGCAAGGTTCCTTTTTTCCCTACACCCTCTCAGTTCAGTTCAGTTCAGTCGCTCAGTTGTGTCCGACTCTTTGCAACCCCATGAATTGCAGCACACCAGGCCTCCCTGTCTATCACCAACTACTGGAATTCACCCAAACTCATGTGCATCGAATTGGTGATGCCATCCAGCCATCTCATCCTCTGTCGTCCCCTTCTCCTCCTGCCCCCAATCCCTCCCAGCATCAGAGTCTTTTCCAATGAGTCAGCTCTTCGCATGAGGTGGCCAAAGTATTGGCGTTTCAGCCTCAGCATCAGTCCTTCCAATGAACACCCACCCTCAAGTATTTATTAATTATAGATTTTATGATGATGGCCATTCTGACTGGTATGAGGGACATCATTTCACATGAGTCCTCAATATATATTACACACACACACACACACACACAGAGTCCCCTAGTCAAATTTGCCCTTTTTTTGACCGTCCATTCAATTTTTTGATCAGTGTCCATTTGCTTTATAAGTCCTACAACCTGAATGTTTTCTTTTTTCTGAGTCTTCATCTATCTAAATTCTCAAGGTCTAGCTCAAATTCTACAACTTCCTGATGTCATCTTTAATTGCTCAGACACACAATAATTCATATATAATATGTACACATGTATATAGTTTGCACATAATTTGTATATGCACATATATATATACACATTACTCTATTTAACATTTATCATCCTCTCCTCTCATAATAGTAATATTTCTTTTGAAAAAATTCTCCTACTATCCTGAGTAGTGGAAGAATAGTACATGTGACATACAGTTAAGCCAAGCAACACCCTCGAGGCTCCCCCTTCCCTCCTCAGCCCAGGCATATGTTGATTCATAGATATTAATACAACTTAACTGAGACCTGGGAGACTAGCCCAAATGCTAGGAGAATTTAATCATATATATATATATATATATATATATATACACGTATATATACACACATACATATTAATACATACATACATATATACATTCATACATACATACATACACTGGATCTGTTGGGAACCACCACAGGTAAGCATTCTGTCTACATTGAAGCCTAAACAAAAAGAAGTAGAGCTTTAATAAAGACCAGATTCATCAACCACAGTTGAGACTGAAGTTGCTGGCACCAAGTAACCTTTTTCAGTGAAATGAGTCCACATTTTTTTTAAGTTTTAGGTACCCTTAAATCATATAGTGATCATAAAGTGATCCAACCTCTAACAATTTATTCATTTGTTACTTTTCACATACTGAATTAAATTATAGATTTCTGAGTATGTTTCATTTCTTTTTCTAGTATATAGACTTCCTAGGCACAGGGGCAGTAAACCTGATACATCATTTGGCATATTTATGTTTTTTATTTAGTAGACACACCATAAATAACTGCTGAATTGATATAAACTAAAATTCTGTCTTGCAATACCAGCCAATTTTAGATTTTTTTCCTAAGAATTTCCTTAGAATCATAGCCTTATACTCTAAAAGTACGTTGTTTTTTTCTTCTCACATATCTGTATTTCGTAACTATTCCGGGAATTTTATGTATAACTTCTTCCTTTGCTTAGCCATAATTCATCCCAAACTGTATCCTTTTGATTTATTGAAAAGCTAATAATTTCATCCTTTTATGACTTGCATGCAACTTTAAACTGCTCTAATGCTGAGTTTTTTAACTTAATTTTTTTTTTAATTCTCTCTTCCTTTTTCTTCTCCTCCTCTCTCCCTTTCTCTCTAGCCATTGCTTTGCTTTGAATACTGATTAGATGCCAATAGTTAACATATCTATGTCTCCCAGGTTTGTATCTCCTTCTCAGGACTTCAAGACACTTAAATACAACTGTTCACTTATTAAACTTGTAAATCTAAAAAGGCTCCTGCTCTTACCCCCATAAACCCACTCTTCTCACATTCTTCTTCAACACCTTTGGTAGTAAATATATATACTTCCAGTTGCACAGATTAAAACCATAAAGTTATCTTTGATTCCTGGTTTCCCCTCACATTCCACTGCAAATGCATTCGCATATCCTGGATCTACCATAGGAGAAGGCAATGGCACCCCACCCCAGTACTCTTGCCTGGAAAATCCCAGGGACAGGGGAGCCTGGTGGGCTGCCCGTCTATGGGGTCGCACAGAGTCGGACACGACTCAAGTGACTTAGCAGTAGCAGGATCTACCACAAAAAATGTTCTAAGGCTAATCACTTCTCACCACTTCTACCATCATTATTCACATCAACAATATCTCTTACTCAGATTGTTATAATTGTTTCCTGATTGATTTCCATTGCCTATTTCCTGCCATTGTGTTCTCTTCTCTGCTGCTGCTAAGTCGCTCCAGTCGTGTCCGACTCTGTGCAACCCCATGGAGGGCAGCCCACCAGGCTCCCCCGTTCCTGGGATTCTCCAGGCAAGAACACTGGAGTGGGTTGCCATTTCCTTCTCCAATGCATGAAAGTGAAAAGTGAAAGTGAAGTCTCTCAGTTGTGTCCGACGCTTAGCGACCCCATGGACTGCAGCCTACCAGACTCCTCCTTCCATGGGATTTTCCAGGCAAGAGTGCTGGAGTGGGGTGCCATTGCCTTCTCCTGTTCTCTTCTCTACATAACAGTAAAAGTAAAATTGAAAAACATAAACACGTAAAATTTCCTCAAACATCTCCATGACTTTCTCTAATAAATGTTAAGGAAATTTTGGTATAACTCAAGTTCTCACTTTATTTTATCCTAATTTGATAAAAATTTAACCCCAAATTAATTGAGAGTAAAAAATAATAAAAACAAAAATCTTTATAAAGGCCTAAAAAACATTGGCTTTTCCGCTGTGTATCTGGTTTCATCTCTAACCTTTTGGCATTTTGCAAACTGCTTCCAATTATTCTGGACTGTTTGGTACTTACAGAACACAACAGATTAACTTCTTACACAGGAGATTTTACATTCATTCTTCCCTCTGCTTGGAATTTTTTTCCTCAGTTATTCACATGGCTTCTTCCCTCAAGTCTTCAGATCTTTGCCCAAATATCACTATCCAGGAGATGATTTTCCTAACAGTTAAAATGATACCCACTCTACTCTGAGCACTCTCTCATCTTCTTCTTCCTTTCTCTCTATAGATTCTCCCTTTCTCACTCTGTCCCTTCCTACATGTGCTCTCCTCTTCCTCTTCATTTCTGTATTCCTAGCCCCAAGAATGATGAATGACACCAAGTAGGCTTTCAATACATACTTGTTTAAAGGAGTCCATGAATTCTAAGATCTATCACTTTATTTTTCCAGTGATTTTTAAAATTTTCAGCTGTGTCCCAGAACATATGGGATCTTAGTTTCCCAACTGGGGATCAAACCTATGCCCCCTGAATTGGAAGTGCAGAGCCTTAACGACTGGACCATCATGGAAGTTCTATGACTTTATTTTTAAATGACTTCTAATTTTGATCTTTTACAATGTTGCACAGTGAACAATTGGTTTAGATGTTTAAAATTGTCTTCATATTCTCTGAATACAATACTGATGCCTCACCTGGAAAAAAATCCTTCTGTTCCTCATCCTTGTTATGCACATACATTCATTTTAGTTAGCCTAGCTAACCCCTTTCTGCAACTTAAAATTTTCATTCGAAACTTCTAAGGTTATAGTGTACTTCTCTAATTATTATGCACTTTTAAAGAAAATCATATTCCATGTCATTTAAAAAATAATTTAAAACATTTTTACTGCAGTAAAATATACATTATATTACTGTCCAAATCCATATAATGAATGACACCAAGAGTGAACCCTAAGGTATTGACTGTTAACTCTGGGTGATTGTGATACATCACTGTAGGTTCATCCTTGGTTCACACACACACACACACACACACACACACACACACAACCCCTCTGGTAAATGATGTTGACAAAGGGTGAGGTTGTGTATGTGTGTAGACAGAATGGGCATATGAGATATTTCTATACCTTCTTCCAAATTTTGTTGTAAACCTAAAACTGATCTAAAAATAATCTTTAAAAAAATATCAGAGCTAAATCCAATATTATGAAATATTTTTCGATTTTTTCTTCTAAGAGTATAGCGCAGTTTTAAGAGACAACTTTGCTTTTTATTTTATTTTTTAAAAAATATTTATTTGTTTATTTTTTGCTGCACTAGGTCCTTGTTACTTTGCATGGGCTTTCTCTAGGTGTGGTGAGCAGGGGCTGCTCTTCATTGAGGTGCATGGGTTTCTCTTCGTGGTGGCTTTTCTTGTTGCAGAGCACAGGCTCCAGAGCAGATGGGTTTCAGTAGTTGTGGCACGCTGGCTCAGCAGTTGCAGCTCAAGGGCTCTAGAACACAAGCTCAGTAATTGTGGTGCATGGGCTTAGTTGCTTGACGGTATGGGGGAATCTTCTCGAACAAGGGATTAGACCCATGTCCCCTGCACTGGCAGGCAGGTTCTTATCCACTGCACCACCAGGGAAGTCTATAGCATAGTTCTAAAGCTCTTACATTTAGGTCTTTGATCCATTTTTGGTTAGTTTTTATTTATGGTGTAAGATAAGGATCCTACTGCCCCCTCCACCTCCAAAAAAATGTGGCTATCTAGTTTTCCTGTCGCCATTTGTTGAAAGGACTATCCTTTCACCACTAAATGATCTTGGCACACTAGTTGAAAATTATTTGACAGTATTTTTGTATTTCTGGGTGCACTATTATATTGATCTATATATCTGTCTTCATGATACACTGTTTTTAATACCATAGCTTTTAGTAAGTTTAAAACTCAGGATATGCGAGATCACCAGCTTTGTTCTTCTTCAAGATGGTTTGACTGTCCAGTGTCCTTTGAGATTTCACACGAATTTTAGGATGGCTTTTTCTGCTTTTACAATAACACCTTTGTAATTTTGATAGTATTGCATTGAATCTAGAAATCTATTGGATAGTATTGACATATTAGCAATATCAAATCTCCCAGTTATGAAATGGAGTATCTTCCCATTTGTGTCTTCTTTAATCTCTTTTAGCAAAAATTTGTAGTTTTAAGTGTATAAGTCTTTCATGCCTTTATGTTTTATTCCCATGTATTTTATTCTATTTGATACTATTTTAAATGGAATTATCTTCTTAGTTTTCTTTTAGAATTGTTCATTGTTAATATCAATATAAAGAAATATAGTTGATTTTATGTGTTAATTTATTTCCTGTGACTTTGGTGTGCTTGTTTCTTGGTTCTAATGTGGATTTTTTTATTCCTGTTGTCTTGTTTATTGTGCATGAAGTTTTTAGTATTTTCTACAGATAAGGTCATGTCTTTTGTGAACAGAGATTACTTATACTTCTATCTTTCTGGCTTGTACAGTATTTATTTCTTTTTCTTGCTTAATTTCTCTGGCTAGGACTTCTAGAACTATGTTGAATAGGAGTAGCAGAAGCAGGTATCCTTATCTTGTGTCTGATCTTATAGAAAGAGCTTTGTCTGTCCCCATTGAGTATGATGTTAGCTGTGGACATTTTTTTTGGTTGAATTTTTCTGAGACACAAATTACATACAGTGAGATAGATGTACAGACCTTAAGTGTACAATAAATGAATTTTGGCAAATATAACACCTATGTAATCCATATCCCTTTGAAGATATAAGATAATCCCATCACTCCAGAAATAGTTCCCGTTTTACCTACTAAGCCTATCCTGCCTCCTTCCCTATGAATGGGAAAATTCTGTGTTGATTTTTTCCACCATGGGGTACATTTACTTCTAGAATTTCAATCATACAAATGGAGTCTACTGTAAAACTCCATTGTGCCCAATGAAGTTGAGCATAGTTCTTGATTTGAGCATAATGTGAGTGATATTTGTCTTTGTTTCTACTTGCATCAGTTTATTCTTTTTCATTGATTATTAACATTGCAGTATATGAACATACTATAACAATTATTTTCCTATTGATAGAAATTTGGCTTGTTTCCTATGTTTTGCTGTTATAAGTAAATAACTTCCTTGAATACTTGTAATAGATTCATAAACATAAATTTGTGACCCATTGGATAAATACTAAGAGAGGAATTCTGGGCTAAAAGTTACATGCATATTTAATTTTACAAGATATTTCTTCTCCAAAGCACTAGCACAGTTTTGCACATCTGCTAACCTTGTGTTGGATTTATGGTTGATCCACAGCCTTGCAAGCATTTGGTGGTGTTACTCAATATTTTTAATTTTAGCCATGTTGTTGGGTGTGTATTGATGTCACATTATGTTTTCAAATTGGATTTCCATGATGGTTAATTGCACTGAGTGCTTTTCATATGTCATTGGCTATTTAACATTGTTTTTGAATCTTTGTTCAAGTCTAACTTCAACTGGAGTGTTTAGTCCACTTCAGTTAATAAAATTATTGATATGGTTGAGCTACAGTTTCATTATTTGTTTCTTGTTTGAACTATGTATTTTTTAATCCTTTGTTCAATCATCAGAATCATTATTGTGAATTAATCAAATATATTGTAGTATTTCATTTAATTTTCCTATTGGCTTTTTAAGCTAATTTCTGTGTGTGTGTGTATGTATGTATGTTATTTTTACTGTTTCCTATTGGTTTTCAGTATGCATTATCGTTGATTATATTACTTTACATAAATTGTAAGACCCTTGAGATAATATTTTTTCATTTATTTTCTACTAAATTTTATGCTGTGTCCTATGAAATTCATTTACATAGGTTATAAGCCTCAGAATAAATTGTTATAATTTTTGCTTTATACAGTTATATGTATTTTAAAGAAATAGAGAAAAGTGGTCTTTTACAGTTATCCACATATTTATGTTGTTCTTTATCCCTTCCCATCTATTGGAGTTTCCATGTTGGTCACTTTCTTTCAATGTGAATAATATGAATTTGATTAGTATATTTCTAATCTGAGAATTGGAGAAGGAAATGGCAACCCACTCTAGTGTTCTTGCCTGGAGAATCCCATGGACGAAGCCTGGTAGGCTGCAGTCCATGGGGTCACACAGAGTCGGACATGACTGAAGCAACTTGGTAGCGGCAGCAATCTGAGAATGCTTTTATTTCATATTTGCATTTGAAGAGTTTTTCACTTAGTATAGAATTCTGAGGGGACAACTTTTAAATTTTTTTCTTCAACATTTCAAGATTATTTTCTTCTGTGTTTGGTCTACACTGTTTCTAATTAGAAGTCAATAGCTATTTATTTCATTGTTTTCATATGTGATGTGTTGCTTTGCTCGCTTCTTCCAATATTTTACCTTGATTTATGATTTTCAGCCGTCAAAGTATGATGACTCCAGATGTGTTTTATTCCTACTCATTCTGTTAGGATTTGCTGAACTTCCTGGATTTTGAAGTTTGTGTTTAATCAAATTCTGAATAGCTTGAAGACCTCATTTCTTCAAATCTTTTTTCTGTCCTGTTTTTACTCTTTGCCTACACCTGTGACAACATTTATATTTGTTATAATACTTGATTTTTGTCTTATAAATCTATGAGCCTCTGTCTGTATGTATTCTTTTCAGTCTGTGGACTGGATAATCATTTTTCTTCTGTTGTTGTCCATCTCTATTTAACCCATTTATTAACATCCCTCTTTTTCATTTAAAATATTAAAGCTTTCAGGGCCACCCTTTCATTTTTTATGATGATATATTTATTTGAGTTTCTGAATATACTTGAATATATACAGGTTGCTTACTAATTCCAAAATGTAGACCTTCTTTTGGTCAGTTTCTGTTGCCTTTCTTTGGAGAGTGTTGAGTTTTATCCTGGTACACATTAATTTACTAGTGTATAAGCTTATCTTTTGAAGTATTTTAAAAGCTTTGTTACTATGAGGCTTTGTCATCACTTGACAAGTCTGGGACCTTCTGCATATCAACTGAACTCAAGAACACTGAGAAAAAAAAAATTTTTTTTTTTGGCTGAACTTCTGTGTCTCGTCCCTGGTGGCTCAGATGGTAAAGAATCTGCCTGCAGTGTGGGAGACTGGGTTTGATTCCTAGGTTGGGAAGATCCCCTGGATAGGGAAATGACAACCCACTCCAGTATCCTTATCAGGAAAATTCCGTGGACTGAGGAGCCTGGCAGGCTACAGTCCATGGGTTCGCTAAGAGTCGGACATGGCTGAGCGACTTAACTTTCTTTCTTTCTCTGTCTCTTAGCACCCCAGAGATACTGAAATCTCTATTTAGCCTACAGTTCCTAGCAGCTGTTCTCTTCCAGGCCTTGCAGAGTCTCACTCAAAATACACGCAACTTAATATTCGACCAATGAATAAGGGGAGTTCCATATAAGTTTCTGGGGCTCCTTCTCTATTTATCCCCCTTCTGTCTGGTATCTTAGTGCAGAATTTCCAGCCAGCGCAATAGTCCATAACACCAATCTGTGTTTTCTCAGTTTAGCATGTCTACTGTGCTCTGCTGGTCCTTTGCTTTCTTCTGTTCTGCAAAGTGCCTCTAGATGTAGAGCCAGGGCTCTTGTGGGCTCATTCCACATATTCCCACACTCTTAAGGATTGCAACCCCGTGTCCCTTTGTCCAGGGTTTACAAAGAGTTGCTCATACAGTTTTCTATTTTATTATTTAATGGCTAGACTAGTATCAATCACACCTCTGTGGTTGGAACCAATGTCAAATCATGTTTTTAGTAGTCCCACATAGGCTACAAACCTTTGGGAAAACACTAATTATTTGTTTCTTATAGTGTAGGCTTTTCCCCTTTATTATTTTTCTGTGTGCATTTCACAGATATGAAATAATAACTTGATAACAAGAAAACCTTCTAACAACATCTCATGTACTATTTGAATATGACATGTTTTTTTTTCAAATTTAACATGAATAACCCACATTTGGGCTCTAGATAATCTCTCTCCCTGCTATTAAACTGAAGGTTTCAGTATGTAATTTGGGAGAATAGATTATGCTAAGATCGTGACTTTACTATTGTATTTAGAAACACAAATTTTTCTGAGCCTGATCAATGGATCTTTGCTGCTGCTACTGCTACGTCGCTTCAGTCGTGTCCGACTCTGTGCGACCCCATAGACGGCAGCACATCAGGCTCTCCCGTCCCTGGGATTCTCCAGGCAAGAACACTGGAGTGGGTTGCCATTTCCTTCTCCAATGGATCTTTAGGACATAATAAACAGAGAAGTAGCAAAGTAGATCAGACAAAAAATGTACATAACACACAATGTAGATATGTATACCTGGACATAAATATTTCTAATTGTATGAACACTAGTAAATATTTTTGTTTCTGTTTATCAGATTTAATAGTGGTTAAATATGGAAAGTCCTTATCTTCCCCCTGTCTAGTGAAATATCTCTCATTTTTGCATCATAATCTTTCTAGTTCAGTTCAGGTATATGATCACTATTTGAAATTTTGAGCTCAACATTCTATAGCAATACATATATCTTATATTTTTTTACTATATTAATTATATAACTAATAACAATTGATTTTGGGGACAGGCATTATTACTTAAAAATGTCTGTTCATCTCTTTTATTTGTACCTCTCTATATCCTGTAGTAATCTTTCCTTTGTTTTCAGCATCTTTAAATAGTGAATTTTCACCTAGTAATTGCATCCATGACCTAAATCCCATTAGGGTGTTATGCTGCTAAATTATAGCAGGCATATTGTAAAATGTTGTGTTATTTTTCCAGCTTTGAAAATTCTACTTTTTGGCAACAATGGTAGTTAAGTATCATTACTGTCAGAAAATATTTTATGACTTCTATACTGAATTCCTCCTGGGAAAATTTAAATACATGTGCATGTAATCCAAAATCTTATTATTATGAACATGATTCAACTCATTTAAGTACAGAATAAAATGATCTTAAACTGAATTCTGCCTTCATCCTTTAAAAAAGAGATATTAAGAAGTATTAAAAGAACCCCAAAGAGAAACATAGTGACTAATCCAATAAAATTTATCACCTCGAGAAATCCTTGCAACCAAAAATTTTAAGTACATTTTTATTATTAAACTTCATTCCTTAAAAATAGCAAATGGTGACAGCTCAGACTCTAGTGACTGATTACCTCAGCTTGACTCCTGGTTCTGTCACTTACCTGCTCTCAGTGTTGGGCAAGTTACTTAACCTCACTGTGCTTCATTTTCTGCATATTTTAAATGAAGACAATAATGTCTGTATCTCCTCAGATTATTCTGAGGATTAAATATGCTCATAATATAAGTTTAGAAAAATTCATAAACATGTAATCACTTAACATTCATAAACATGTAATCAGTTAAGAAACATGTGTAGTTTAAATTATATACTGATTTTAATAATTTTAGTATTTATTGATATCTGAAGTATTATTTATTTTTTGTATCTTTACATATTTTAGGCACATTCCTAGTTCTCTAAATAGTTCATTATATACAAATTACTAGGCCCAGCATATATTACATAATCCTTCTGCATTTATCCCTTGGTAAATACAGAAGACTGGTTCCAGCCCCTTATGGATACCCAAATCTATAAGTGCTCAACTCCCTTATATAAAGTGGTTTAGTACAGTTGGCTCTCTGTAACCATGATTTTCTCTTAAATTGGTAGATGTGAAAGCCATCAGAGACTTCTATTCACTGGAATAAAGGTCAGTCAAGCTGCTGCACAGCCTATAATATAATGCATAAGAGAGTCCCCTGCAACGAAGAATTATATGATCCAAAGTGTCAGTAGAGTGAGGTTGAAAAGCTGTTTTAGACTAAACCCTCGACTGAGAAAAAAGGAAATCCTCACATACATGTAAAAAATATATTTGAAAAATCAGAAAGCTACCCAGGCTGTAAAAATTTTCTGGATCACTATCTTACAAAAGAAAATAAAGTGAATAGTCTGGAATCAAGAGCCCTGTTCACTCTAAATTGGGTGTTGGCAAACTGTAACCTCTAAGCCATACTTCACTTGCTGCCAGTTTTTTGCATAAGCCATGTGTGCCTTTAAGCAGCCCAGCCCTGTGAACCATGGAGACCAAGTGGGAACATCTTCCTCAACCCCCATCCCCCCATCTACTCTCAGCCCTGCCTTCCCAGCCAATGACTCTTGGTTGCTGCTGCTCTTGGCTCATGTTGGCCTCTACATAAAAGTTAAAAGTTAAGAACTCTGCTTTTAGTAACTGCCAGCAACCTAGAATCTCAGTTTGGGAACTGGTTGCCCGGTGAGTTGACTCCAATCCACAAGCTTCTTAAGTGGAGTTGGCTGGGTTCCAAAAGGAAAGAGAAGCATGTACAGAGATCTCAGTTTCAGTGAAGTAGAATGTTAAACTGACCATGGAGCCCCTTCTCCTTATTCTCCTTGCCTCCCTGTCCACCTGACCTCTCCCCTCATGCTGGTCACTCTTCATCTGCACAATGTCTCTTCCATATGACAACTGGGCACAAAACATGCAGACCATTGGGATGGCCCTCCCCATGAAAATGAATTAGGACAGGGTAGGAGATAGCTCTCTTGCTGTGG
This sequence comes from Bos indicus, assembly GCF_029378745.1. Lineage (NCBI taxonomy): Eukaryota > Metazoa > Chordata > Mammalia > Artiodactyla > Bovidae > Bos > Bos indicus. The sequence continues at coordinate 33,532,633 of NC_091766.1, read as the reverse complement.
GATTGCCTATATAGTATATTCAATTTTGTGTTTGAAAAGTCTAAAATGTTTGTTATCCAGCTTTTTATAGACATAGTCTGCTGATTCCTGCTTTGAGGCAATTGATGGCTAGTTCCATAATCTGTAGATGAGAGGCTGAGAAGTTGAGCAGAGCTTTCAGCAGCTTCAAGGATGTCAGAAGACAAAAATTTGATTTAGAGAGAGCTAAATAAAAAGTTGTCTTGGTAAATGTCAATTTTCTGAGGGTCATTCATTACATAAGGCTATACTCTAAAATTAAGTGTAGTCAGAACTATACAAGTAGTCCCCAAATTGAAGCCCTGCGGCAAATAATAAGTCTTGATTTGTAATAGTTTTCACTGTCTCTACTTGCATGGCAGAAAACAGCATAGCTCTCTGGAGGAAAACACATTTTCCAATGCGTCAAAAATATCTGTATAATCTTTATATACACTCTCCAGCAGTCTATTGAATATACTATGTGTTCAGAAACTGAGGCTTAAAAGCCAAGAGGAAAAAGTGACAATAGAAACAGATCCACAGGAGATCCAGATAATCAAATCATCCAATGAAATGTTAAAATAATTAAAATATGCAAGGAATTAAAGACAAGTTGGGCAACTTTTGCAGGTAACTAAAAAGAATGTAATGAAAATATTAGAAATAAAATATGAATGATACCTAAAAGTATAGAATACTCAAAGAACTAAAAGGCAGGGTTAACTCTGAATTTCATATGTATGATTTCTAGGTCTATTTCTATTATTGGATTTATCTTCTGGTCAAGGACATCATTTTTTTCCTTGGAGTTCTAGTAGTTTTTATTTTATACTAGGCATTATCAATCTTATGTTGTTGAGCATCTAGGTTTTGTTATTTTCTCTTATTATTGAATTTTTGGGTACTATTTATGTTAGCAGTTAATTTACTTGCATATCAGTTCTGTTCAGTCGCCCAGTCATGTCCAACTCTTTGCGACCCCATGGACCACAGCATGCCAGGCCTCCTTGTCCATCACCAACTCCTGGAGTTTACTCAAACTCTTGTCCACTGAGTCAGTGATACCATCCAACCATCTCATCCTCTGTCATCCCCTTCTCCTGCCTAAAACTTTCCCAGCATCAGAGTCTTTTCAAATGAGTCAGCTCTTTGCATCAGGTGGCCAAAGTATTGGAGTTTCAGCTGCAGCATCAGTCCTTTCAGTGAACACTCAGGACTGATCTCCTTTAGGATGGACTGGTTGGATCTCCTTGCAGTCCAAGGGACTCTCAAGAGTCTTCAACACCACAGTTCAAAAGCATCAATTCTTCGGCACTCAGCTTTCTTCACAGTCCAACTCTCACATCCATACATGACCACTGGAAAAACCATAGCCTTGACTAGACGGACCTTTGTTGGTATATCAGTTGTTACTTTTAGAGGTTGTTTTTAAAGCTTTTTAAACTTGGAGCTGTATTGGATTTACATATAAGGTGTGGTTCTTACAGGGTCTCTCAATTGTCTTGATTATTCTGCAACCTTTCTTAGTCCTTTGAAATCATGCTCTGGTAGTCATTTGGAGCCATTTGCATGCTCTAGTAGTTTCTCTTTCTCCAGTGTTTGTTCTTTGCTTGGCCACTTAGATTCTTTCACTCTAGAAGTTCTTCTTGATATTAAGCCAAAATCTCAGGCAGGCTCTCTATGCAGATTTGTGGAGGTCTTATCCTGCACGTTTCATTTCTTTCCAGTAACCTTCCTCACTTATTTCATCCAACTCACTAGCCTTGAGCCCCAGTCTCTGTCTTAATACAGTGATACAGCTTTGTTCTACTTAGGCATTCTCTTCCCATGCCACAACCAGAAAGTATCTCTTAGCAGAAAGCCCACGTAATCATGGAGGTCAGGATTTCCTAAGAATCTTAGTATGGTGCTTGCTATCTGTTGTAAAATTTCTGAAGCAAGTTGTAACATATATTTTTGTCTACTTCTACAGTTATTTATAGGCTTCTCTGGTGGCTCAATGGTAAGGAACCTGCCAGCCAATGCAGGAGACTTTGGTTCCATCCCTGGGTCAGGAAAATCCCCTGGAGAAGAAAATGGTAACCCACTCCATTATTCTTGCCTGGGAAATCCTATGGACAGTGGAGCGCAGTGGGCTACAGTCCATGGGGTTACAAAGAGTCAGACACAAGTTAGCGACTAAAACAACAGTTATTTATGGCAGGAAGACATGTTCAACACCAGATAAGACATGTTCAACATCAGATACCCCCTTATAGTCATAAGGGGAAGTATATATTACTAATGTTCTTATAAATATTTTATCTCTTGTTTATTTTCCTTTGATTACATACTCATGATCTTATGCATCTTAAATATAAGTACTTTCATTTAGGTTCAGTTCAGTTCAGTCGCTCAGTCATGTCTGACTCTTTGCAACCCCATGAATTGCAGCACGACAGGCCTCCCTGTCCATCACCAACTCCCGGAGTTAACTCAGACTCATGTCCATTGAGTTGGTGATGCCATCCAGCCATCTCATCCTCTGTCATCCACTTTTCCTCCTACCCCCAATCCCTCCCAGCATCAGAGTCTTTTCCAATGAGTCAACTCTTCACATGAGGTGGCCAAAGGATTGGAGTTTCAGCTTTAGCATTTTCCAAGGAACACCCAGGACCGATCTCCTTTAAAATGCGCTGGTTGGATCTCCTTGCAGTGCAAGGGACTCTCAAGAGTCTTCTCCAACACCACAGTTCAAAAGCATCAATTCTTCCGTGCTCAGATTTTTTCACAGTCCAAATCTCACTTCCGTACATGACTACTGGAAAAACCATAGCCTTGAATAGATGGACCTTTGTTGGCAAAGTAATGTCTCTGCTTTTGAAAATGTTATCTAGGTTGGTCATAACTTTCCTTCCAAGGAGTAAGCATCTTTTAGTTTCATAGCTGCAATCACCATCTGCAGTGATTTTGGAGCCCAGAAAAATAAAGTCTGCCACTGTTCCCACTGTTTCCCCATCTATTTGCCATGAAGTGATGGGACCAGATGCCAGGATCTTCTATTTCTCAATGTTCAGTTTTAAGCCAACTTTTTCACTCTCCACTTTCACTTTCATCAAGAGGCTTTTTAGTTCTTCTTCATTTTCTGCCATAAGGGTGGTGTCATCTGCATATCTGAGGTTACTGGTATTGCTCCTGGCAATCTTGATTCCAGCTTGTGTTTCTTCCAGTCCAGTGTTTCTCACGATGTACTCTGCATAGAAGTTAAATAAACAGGGTGAAAATATACAGCCTTGACATACTCCTTTTCCTATTTGGAACCAGTCTGTTGTTCCATGTCCAGTTCTAACTGCTGCTTCCTGACCTGCATACAGATTTCTCAAGAGGCAGGTCAGGTGGTCTGGTATTCCCATCTCTTTAAGAATTTTCCACAGTTTATTCTGATCCACACAGTCAAAGGCTTTGGCATAGTCAATAAAGCAGAAATAGATGTTTTTCTGGAACTCTCTTCCTTTTTCCATGATCCAGCTGATGCTGGCAATTTGATGTCTGGTTCCTCTGCCTTTTCTAAAACCAGCTTGAACATCTGGGAGTTCACAATTCATGTATTGCTGAAGCCTGGCTTGGAGAATTTTGAGCATTACTTTACTAGCGTGTGAGATGAGTGCAATTGTGTGGTAGTTTGAGCATTCTTTGGCATTGCCTTTCTTTGGGATTGGGATGAAAACTGACCTTTTCCAGTCCTGTGGCAACTGCTGAGTTTTCCAAGTTTGCTGGCATATTGAGTGCAGCACTTTCACAGCATCATCTTTCAGGATTTGGAATAGCTCCACTGGAATTCCATCACCTCCACTAGCTTTGTTCGTAGTGATGCTTTCTAAGGCCCACTTGACTTCACATTCCAGGATGTCTGGCTCTAGGTGAGTGATCACACCATCGTGATTACCATGGTTGTGAAGATCTTTTTTTGTACAGTTCTTCTGTGCATTCTTGCCACCTCTTCTTAATATCTTCTGCTTCTGTTAGGTCCATACCATTTCTGTCCTTTATCGAGCCCATCTTTGCATGACATGTTCCCTTGGTATCTCTAATTTTCTTGAAGAGATCTCTAGTCTTTCCCATTCTGTTGTTTTCCTCTATTTCTTTGCACTGATGGCTGAGGAAGGCTTTCTTATCTCTCCTTGCTATTCTTTGGAACTCTTCATTCAGATGCTTATATCTTTTCTTTTCTCCTTTGCTTTTCACTTTTCTTCTTTTCTCAGCTATTTGTAAGGCCTCCTCAGACAGCCATTTTGCTTTTTTGCATTTCTCTTCCATGGGGATGGTCTTGATTCCTGTCTACTGTACAATGTCACAAACCTCAGTCCATAGTTCATCAGGCACTCTATCTATCTGATCTAGTCCCTTAAATCTATTTCTCACTTCCACTGTATAGTCATAAGGGATTTGATTTAGGTCATACCTGAATGGTCTAGTGGTTTTCCCTACTTCAATTTAAGTCTGAATTTGGCAATAAGGAGCTCATGATCTGAGACACAGTCAGCTCCTGGTCTTGTTTTTGCTGACTGTATAGAGCTTCTCCATCTTTGGCTGTAAAGAATATAATCAATCTGATTTCAGTGTTGACCATCTGGTGATGGCCATGTGTAGTCTTCTCTTGTGTTGTTGGAAGAGGGTGTTTGCTATGACCAGTGCGTTCTCTTGGCAAAACTCTATTAGTCTTTTGCCCTGCTTCATTCCATATTCCAAGGCCAAATTTGCATGTTACTCCAGGTGTTTCTTGACTTCCTACTTTTGCATTCCAGTGTCCTATAATGAAAAGGACATCTTTTTTGGGTGTTAGTTCTAAAAGGTCTTGTAGGGTCATAGAACCATTCAACTTCAGCGTCTTCAGTGCTACTGGTTGGGGCATAGACTTGGATTACTGTGATATTGAATGGTTTTCCTTGGAAATGAACAGAGATCATTCTATTGTTTTTGAGATTGCATCCAAGTACTTTGGGTGAATATAATGTAGTTAAATATATAGGGGGCAATCAATTTTGGCCCTCATAACTCAAAGGCTAGTTCATCTTTCTTCTGGTATTATAACTGATTATGTATGTATTTAACTGAAAGATTAGATTAAAATACTGAGTTTTAAATACATCTCTGCTTACTGGGAAATAATCTTCTGTTGTAAGAGCAGAAGGCCCCACTCTTTGCTTTGAGTTCCTTTCTTCCAGCTTTCTGAGTAGTCATTACATAATGAAATCCTTGAAAGTGAAGTGAAAGCGTTAGTTGCATCAGTGCCCAACTTATTGAGGCCACATGGACTATAGCCCACTGTGCTCCTCTGTCCATGGGATTCTCCAGGCAAGAATACTGGAGTGGGTAGCTGTTCCCTTCTCCAGGGGATCGTCCCAACCCAGAGATTGAAGCCAGGTCACCTGCATTGTAGGTGGAGTCTTTACCATCTGAACCACCATAGAAGCCCTTATGTGTTAATAATTAGGTCAGCAGTCCGGGTGAACAAAATCTGTTTCTGACATTATTTCCCTTAGTCATTATGAGTATGCTCCCAAATTGTTATTATCTGTGCAATTTTTACCATGTTACAGCCTACATATAAGAATAATAAATTCATATAAACTTTGAACTAGGTTGTCTTTTCTTTGGTTTCCATTCTCCAAAGAAAAAATTTTCTGATTATATAAAAAATTATTTATAGCTGAAATAAAATGTTTTGTGTCCTCCAGTTTTTCAGTGGTTTGAAAATAAAAATTAGAATTTGAGTGAAAAGAATGAATATGCAAATTAAACCTTAAGTTCAAACATAATCATACTTAATGGCAAGTAACTTGAAGCTTTCCCACCAAGATAACATACAAGGCAAAGATATCCAATCTCACTGCTACTTTTCAACATCATACTGTAAGCTCTAATAAAATAACACTGTGAATTAAAAGGTATACAGATTACAAAGGAAGAAAGAAGCAAAATTATTTGTTTGCAGATAACATGGTTATCTATGATTGCAGCCATGAAATTAAAAGACGCTTACTCCTTGGAAGGAAAGTTATGACCAACCTCAATAGCATATTCAAAAGCAGAGACATTACTTTGCTGACAAAGGTCCGTCTAGTCAAGGCTATGGTTTTTCCAGTAGTCATGTATGGATGTGAGAGTTGGACTGTGAAGAAAGCTGAGTGCTGAAGAATTGATGCTTTTGAACTGTGGTGTTGCAGAAGACTCTTGAGAGTCCCTTGGACTGCAAGGAGATCTAACCAGTCCATTCTGAAGGAGATCAGTCCTGGGTGTTCTTTGGAAGGAATGATGCTAGAGCTGAAACTCCAGGCCACCTCATGTGAAGAGTTGACTCATTGGAAAAGACTCTGATGCTGGAAGGGATTGGGGGCAAGAGGAGAAGGGGATGACAGAGGATGAGATGGCTGGATGGCATCACTGACTCGATGGACGTTGAGTCTGAGTGAACTCCAGGAGTTGGTGATGGACAGGGAGGCCTGGAGTGCTGCACTTCATGGGGTCACAAAGAGTCGGGCATGACTGAGTGACTGAACTGAACTGAACTGATGAAGAAAATTTAAAAGAATCAACTAAGACATTCTAGGATTCAGTAGTAATTATAGCAAAGTGGTAGGATACAGGATTAATACTCAAGTCATTTGCTGTCCAAGTCCATCATGTTGCTGCAAACAGAGAAATTCATTCTTCATATGTCTTAGTAATATTCCATTGTGTGTGTGCATATATGCCACATCTTCTTTATCCATTCATCTGTTGATGGACACTTAAGTTGCTTCCATATCTTGTCAATTGTAAATAATGCTGCTGTGAAGATCAAGCTGTGTGTATCTTTTAAAATTTTTTTAGTTATACCACGGAGAAGAATTGGTAGGTCATATGCTACTTATATTTTTATGCTAAGTGAACTAAGTCAGAGATGGACAAATACTGTATGATATGATTAATATATGGAATTTTAAAGAATTCAACAAACTTGTGAATGAAACAAAAAAAGAAGCATACTCATAGATACAGAGGTTAAACGAGTAGTTACAAGCAGGGAGTCAGAAGCAGGGAGGAGCAATATGGGGGAAGGGGGGGAAAGTTAGTAAGGGATTACATGAAATCATATGTGTGAAGTTTTTGAAAATTTTATATTAGAGTATTTAAAGACTCTTTCATTCAATAAAAAGTCAGTTGTTCTCCTGTATACTGGCAGTGAACAAGTGGAGTATGAAATTAAAACTACACCTCCATCTATATTAGCACTCCCCCAAATGAAATACTTAGGTATTAATCTAACAAAGTAAGTACAAAATATATATGAGAAAAATTAGAAAACTCTGAATAAAACAAAACAAGGTTAAAATAATGGAAAGATATTCCATGTTTGTGGGTAGGAAGACTCAATATTGTTGAGATGTCAATTCTTCCCAACTTGATATATAGAGTCAATGCAATCCAAATCAAAATTCCAGCAAGTCACTTTAAGATACTGACAAACTAATTATAAAGTTTGCATAGAAAAAGTATAGAATCCATCAGATCAGATCAGATCAGTCACTCAGTCATGTCTGACTCTTTGCGACCCTATGAATCGCAGCAAGCCAGGCCTCCCTGTCCATCACCAACTCCTGGAGTTCACCCAGACTCACGTCCATCGAGTCAGTGATGCCATCCAGCCATCTCATCCTCTGTCGTCCCCTTCTCCTCCTGCTCCCAATCCCTCCCAGCATCAGAGTCTTTTCCAATGAGTCAACTCTTCGCATGAGGTGGCCAAAGTACTGGAGTTTCAGCTTTAGCATCATTCCTTCCAAAGAAATCCCAGGGCTGATCTCCTTCAGAATGGACTGGTTGGATCTCCTTGCAGTCCAAGGGACTCTCAAGAGTCTTCTGCAACACCACAGTTCAAAAGCATCAATTCTTCGGCGCTCAGCCTTCTTCACAGTCCAACTCTCACATCCATACATGACCACAGGAAAAACCATAGTCTTGACTAGACGAACAGCCAATAAATGTTGAAGGGAAGGAGCAAAGTCAGAGGACTGATGCCATCCTATTTCAAGGCCTAGTATGAAGCTAAAATCATCAAGACAATATGGTATTACTGAAAGAGCAAACTAATGCATCAGTGATACAGAATAGAGAAACCAGAAATAAATCCACATAATATGTAGTCAACTCATCTTTGACAGAGAAGAAAGGTAATATTATAGAGCACAGATGGTCTTTTCAACACATGGTGCTATAACAACTAGAAATCCAAATGCAAAAAAAAAGAATCTGGACACAGACCTTACACACCCTTCACAAAAATTAATTCAAAATGTATCTAACTAAAATTGCAAACTATAACACTCCTAGAAGATAAGAGAAAATCTAGATGACCATGGGTATGGTGATGCCTTTTTAGATGTGTCTCCAAAGACATGCGGAGAAGGCGATGGCACCCCACTCCAGTACTCTTGCCTGGAAAATCCCATGGATGGAGGAGCCTGGTAGGCTGCAGTCCATGGGGTCGCTAAGAGTCAGGCACCACTGAGCGACTTCACTTTCACTTTTTGCTTTCATGCACTGGAGAAGGAAATGGCAACCTACTCCAGTGTTCTTGCTTGGAGAATCCCAGGGACGGGGGAGACTTGTGGGCTTCCGTCTATGGGGTCGCACAGAGTAGGACTCGACTGAAGCAACTTAGCAGCAGCAGCCAAAGACATGATCCATGAAAGAAATAATTGATAAGTTGGAGTTCGTTAAAATTAGAAACTTCTGCTCTGTGAAAAACAGTTTCAAGAAAATGAGAAGAAACAATATAGACTAAGAGAAAATATTTGCAAAAGACACATCTGATAAAGGACTGCTATCCAAAATGTACAAAAAATTATTGAAATTCAGCAAGAAGAAAACAACTTGATTTTTTAAAAAGTCAAAAAGCTTAAGAGAAATTTCACCAAAGAAGATGTATAGGTGGCAAGTGGGTTTGATTTCTCAGTTGAGAAGATCTCCTGGAGGTGGCCATGGCAACCTACTCCAGTATTCTTGCTGGGAAAATCCCCATGGATGGAGGAGCCTGGCAGGCTACAGTCCATGGGGTCACAAAGACTCAGACATGACTGAGCGACTAAATTGGACACAACTGCTTGACACAGCAAGCATATAAAAAGATGTTCCACATCATATGTCATCAGGAAATTGCAAATTAAAGCAATGACATACCATTACAGTGCATTTTTAGAATGGCCAAATGCAGCTCAAACCTTTATTATTCAGGGGTCAGCTGTATTTCATTAGTGAATCCCTAAGAACTGGAGAACATTGGCTGATAATGGTGTGTCAATGTAGAGTCCACTTATGTATCTTTCAATAGTAAATGACATAGTTCTATATGGTTTGTGGTTGATTGAACTACAGATGCAAAAGAACCATGTGAATATGGAGGACCACTGTGAGTTACATGCAGATTAACCCCCATGTTGTTAATGAGTCATCTGTATTCTGCACAGTGGTTATGATGGGAATTAAATGGTATGAAAGTTGATAGTTTTCATAAATGCCTCTTACAGTGTAACTCAGTAACTCTCAAATTATTGAGATTAACTCCAAAGCCATCTGAAGATCCAGTGGTAGCAGTTTATGAAACATTAATATAATCCATTGTATTAATTAAAGCATGATATATTCCTGCAACTTTTGAGACAAAACATGGAAAAAATGAATTGCAACTAGTAGGAAACTATCTTTCTCTTCCCTTACAGAGTGAGATGTTCTGGAAAGAATCTTAGAGAATTCTATTATTTGTCCTATCAATTATTTTTGTTTATGGAAAATTATTTTCTGGGTCTCTTTTCTTTTTTCTATAATTAGACATTTGAACCAATGGTCACCAAGAGCACTTCCAGCTACATATGTTCATGTGTTCTTTGGTCTTCGTGGAAATATGTAAGGTGTTTCAAAAAGTCTTAACCATCTTCCTCAAGTAGTATTAGGAAATGATACTTTTTAATTTTCTTTTGTTTTTCTGTTAAATGCTTATTTTGCTCTCACCAACCTTTGCATGCAATAAGTCTCTAGTCAGAATTGGTTTCACTCAAAGGCAGAACAGTTATTTATCTATTTAATTTTGAGTGGCTATACTCAGGGCTTTCCTGGCAGCTCAGACAGTAAAGAATATGTCTGCAATGCGAAAGACTGGGTTTGATCCCTGGGTTGGGAAGATCCCCTGGAGAAGGGAATGGCAACCCACTCCAATATTCTTGACTGGAGAATTCTATAGAAAGAGGATAAAAACAAGCATTCTCATCAAAATCATTTCCTCATTCTATCATTCTATTGATTCAATTTATCTATCTCTTTACTGACTAATAACTAAACATAAGAAAATTCCATAGTGAACATGCTAATATTGAGGGTTACTGTGGGGTCTTAAAACTGACGAAGCAGAAGTTTTATTTGACTTTAAGAATGTTTTTAATTACTGTGAAGATAATTTGGAATTTGTGCTCTTTAGATCTCAGTCTTATGCTAGGCTACTTAGTATGTTTATGATAATTTCCTGCCTCCTGAAGACATTTAAATGTATGCAAACCCTAGCTTAAGGTATCATTATGTGTCAAATAGTAGTATATTGTTACGAATTACTTTTATTAGTCTTTATCAAGAAGTGAAGCTGGGCCTCTAAACAAAGGTTTGAAGAGGAGTGTGGCTGTTAGTATCATCTGGAGTAAAGATGAGGAACATGTCAGGTATCCTGGGGAGCTGGCATTGAGGTTGGGGAAGGTCAAAGATAAAATAAACTCTGGATATGTTAGTGATACTTGATTTTTGTTTTTTGTTTTGATAAACCGTTGAAAGTGAAAGTGAAGTTGCTTAGTCGTGTCCAGCTCTTTGTGACCCCATGGACTGTAACCTATCAGGCTCCTCTGACCATGGGATTTTCCAGGCAAGAATACTGGAGTGGGTTGCCATTTCCTCCTCCAAAACTATTCATAGGTTAGGTAAAAGATACTATAGAAAAGTATTGTCATTTATTTAGGAGGTGGAATTAAAATTTAACACAACTTATTGGTATTTAAAACAAAAGTAATCATTTACTGTGAGAACAGAGCCATGGATCCTGCAAAATTATTTTTATATATACTTCAAATCATTTGTGTATTATTGTTAATGGTAACTGTAATGACTGCATTTTCCAAACGTATTTCTATTCTCTGTCCCTCTTATTTAATTCCTATTACTAACAGTACTTTTATTTCAGTGAGAAGATGGAAAGAATTATATGAAAATGAACAAATTGTGTGAGGTTGGCTCTAGAAGTCGAGGTAGACTTGGTAGGCAGGCATGATAATGAGTGTGCCTTTATTTTCTTATGAAGAATTAGATAAAATATTAAAATAAAACTTGTGTGATATCCTAAAACAGGCCCTAAGAAGTATATATCTTGAAGATATTCTAAGATCAGCACTCTCTCCGTTGCCTTAAAGATGTTCAAAAACAAGTAGTAGAAAACACTAAACATTTTTCCAAGATGAGCAGTTTAAAGGCAGCTCAGGGGCCAGTAGCCAAATAGTTTTAGCAGGGTTGCCTTATGCATTTGACCCTTACAGATATCTTGGGCTTACTAGCTTTTCAAAGCCTTTGAAAATATTGGAGACCTAAAAGTTATTGGTTCCAAAATACAGAAAGAAAATTATGCATTTAAAAGATTAATATTAAAGATGCAAAAATAGGGCAGTTTCATCTAGTGATTTGCAATACAAACCAACCCAATATAATACAAACCATCTACTTTTAGATGGCTATACAGAAATGCTGTTTAGTAAGGTTATGTATACATTTTGGGAGAAGGAAATGGCAACCCACTCCAGTGTTCTTGCCTGGAGAATACCAGGGCCGGGGGAGCCTGGTGGGCTGCCGTCTATGGGGTCACACAGAGTCGGACATGACTGAAGTGACTTAGCAGCAGCAGCAGTATACATTTTGACATCTGATATTATGTGAGGGGTGACAGGGCATCACAAATAATTGCCTATAGCCTAAGAAGTTAAAATGTCTCTCGTTCCTTTTCTCTCTGTTGTTCTCTTTATCTTTCTCCCTCCTCTGTCTACTACTCTTACAAATGTTCTCCTTCTTATGCTCTTCTCATTTTCCCACTCCTCTCATATAGGCAACTAGTTGAACTCAAAGTAGCTCTACCTTTTGTAAGATGGGTAGCGAGGGCTTTTTGTTCATGAAGAATAAAATCATTACAAATTCCTTTGAACTTAAAAAAAAATACTATGGCCAGTTTTTCAGTGTTCTTCATCCATTAAAGACTGATTTTATCTAAGTTATTTTCTGTCAACCATTCTTTTATTGGATCAGGTATTTCATTAGAGAACACATGAGTAAGTGTTACTGTTGCTTTTTTAATGGTATCTACTCATCATTTGGATTTTGGAAATATTTTCAGGGTAGTTAAGACTTTAAAAGCAGAAGCACATGTTATTTCATTTGCTACCACTGAGAGCTTTGCGGGAATGGCAAAGAAAATGTATTGTTATATTTTGCTGGGAGGTTTGTTCAGAGATTTAGTTTATATTATTGTTTCTAAACATATAAATGAGAAGTCAAGTGTTTATTTTTAATGATTAATAATTTGATAAGGGAAATCAGTAAAGAAAAAAAAAAACTTTATTAGGGGAGCTTTTATTTTAAGATTCCTTGCGAAACAGTCTAGGGCTTCCCTGATAGTTGATTTGGTAAAGAATCCGCCTAGACTGAACCATGAAAATGAGTTCATACTGCTCTAAAAATGACAATTTCCTCTGTCTCCTAAGTAACTTCAGTATTGTGGAACACTTCTAAACCTGCCCTTATTTATTGTTAGTTAAATGTAGTAAACATAATATTGTACAAATTTCTGTTATAATCTCTCTTTCTCTCAAAATATAAAATTTCTGGTTACACTAGTTCTTCCTGAATTGTTTTTGATAATTCTCATTCAAGGTCATTCACAAGCTTTATTTTCTAATGATAGATAGGGTATCTTCATTTGACATGCTACCAATTATTAGGTTACCTCTAATAATTTATTTATATGCTTTAATTAGATCATATGCTTAGCGAACATACTATAGAATAATCTTCAGCTTAATTTTTGATGTTGCAATCACTTCATTAAAAGAAAAGTTCTTTGCATTTGCACGTAGCTTGCTTACATTGACTAAGCATGTAATATTGTGGTTTAAAACTCTTTAATAAATCATAGCCATATGATTCTTATCTAATTTTGGAGATAAATGGACTTCTCTGGGAAATTCTTAATTGGCCAAGAATTAAAAAAGACTTGTTATCATTATATGAAAAAGTGAAGGTGTTAGTCGCTTAGTTGTGTCTGACTCTTTATGATCCTGTGGACTATCATCCACCAGGCTCCTTGGTCCATGGGATTCTTCAGGCAAGAATACTAGAGGGGGTTGCTATTCCCTTCTCCAGGGGATCTTTTCAACTCAGGGATCAAACCCAGGTCTCCTGCATTGCAGGTAGATTCTTTACCAGCTGAGCTACCAGGGAACCCCAAGAATACTGGCGTGGGTAGCGTATCTCATCTCCAGTGGATATTCCTGACCCAGGAATCGAACCAGGGTCTCCTGCATTGCAGGTGGATTCTTTACCAACTGAGCGTTCAGGGAAGCCCAGCCACTGTATAACCTTGATAATTATTTCCTGGATTTTGTCAGTTCTCTGAAAACTACAAAAATTTATTTTGGGGGAAAGAGAACATTAATTTATTATTTCACCAAATATTTGCTTGTGTGCCTGTTATGTATCATGTATGTGTTTGGAAATGAGTTTCAAACAATTCAAGGAGGACTTGGTAATCCAGAGCCATGGTGAGTTGTTTTCAGTAGGGAGAGGTGAGATGTCTTAATAACTGCTCTGAAAGTTCACTCCCTGAAGAAGGATAGTAACAATATATTGTGTATTTATCATATATGTAAACATAAGAGGCACAACAGCAATAGCACAAAGAATGAGAGGAAGGAATTGGAAACATATTTTTATTAAGTCTTTACACGATGTGTGGGATAGTATAGTATTATTTGAAAGTAGACTAATTAAAGATGTGTATTGTAAACCCTAAGTGATGACCAATGCAGTTTTTAAAGTGGTATACATAAAAAACAGTATATTCTCAAAAACTGTTCAACTAATTCAAAGGAAGGCAAAAAAAGGAAAACAAATGGAAAAAATGATAACTAGGAAGGTGATAAATTCTAATCAGTCATATTAATAATCATATTAGATACACACCAATTTAAAGACAGAGGTTGTTGAATCATATTAGATACACAAGATCTAAACACACCAATTTAAAGACAGAGGTTGTCGAATTTAAAGGAAGGCAAAAAAGGAAAACAAATGGAAAAAATAATAACTAGGAAGATACTAAATTCTAATCAGTCATATTAATAATCATATTAGATACACAAGATCAAAACACACCAATTTAAAGACAGTGAAGTATGGACCAATTATATGTTGCCTACAGGTAACCTATTTCAAAAAAAGGCATGTATAATTTATAGGTATAGAATGATAAAAGATATACTGTGCAAACACCAATTAAAATTAAGCTGGCATAGCCATGTTTATACCAAATATAACCTTCAGAGCAAGGAACATTATCAGAGATAATTATCAAAATCATGATAAAAGTTCCATTCTCCAGTCTAAATATGCATGCACCAAACTTCATATAAACATATGAAGTATGTTTATACCTAAAATAAACAACAACAAAAAAATAAGCATACTAAGTGTGATCAAGAATGGGGAGAGACTGGAACTCTTTTACATTGGTGGGAATATATATAACAGTACAATCCATTTGGAAAACCGTGTTTCAGTTACTTTAAAAGTAAAGCATACATTTCTAATATGATGCAGCCATTTCACATTTAAGTGTTAAACTAAAAGGATCGAAAGCATTTATCTGTATCAAGACTTGTACACAGACATTCATAGCAGTTTTATCTGGATTGCCAAAGCTTGGAAAAAATTTATGTTCAGCATCTGAATGGGTTAACAAATTGTGTGGAATACTCTAGAGCAGTAAAAGGAATGAACTGCTTTTACAAGAAACAGCATGGAATCTAAAAATAGTTTAGTGGAAAAAAGCAGCCAGAAAAAAAAGAGTATATAATATCTTCTTCCTTTTGTATGAAATTCTAAAACTGCAAAAAGTAAACATTCTGAAAAATGAAAACTGATTTACAGTGACAGAATACTTATTAGTGTTTCCAAAAAGGAAAAAAATGAAGAAAAGGAAAGATATACCCATTTGAATGCAGAGTTCCAAAGAATAGCAAAGAGAGATAAGAAAGCCTTCCTCAGCAATCAATGCAAAGAAATAGAGGAAAACAATAGAATGGGAAAGACTAGAAATCTCTTCAAGAAAATTAGAGATACCAAGGGAACATTTCATGCAAAGATGGGCTTGATAAAGGACAGAAATGGTATGGACCTAATAGAAGCAGAAGATATTAAGAAGAGGTGGCAAGAATACACAGAAGAACTGTACAACAAAGGTCTTCATGACCCAGATAATCACAAAGGTGTGATCACTCACACTCACCTAAAGCCGGATCCTGGAATGTGAAGTCAGGTGAGCCTTAGGAAGCATCTCTATGAACAAAGCTAGTGGAGGTGATGGAATTCCAGTGCAGCTATTTCAAACCCTAAAAGATGATGCTGTGAAAGTGCTGCACTCAATATGTCAACAAATTTGGAAAACTCAGCAGTGGCCACAGGACTGGAAAAGGTCAGTTTTCATTTCAACCCCAAAGAAAGGTAATGCCAAAGAATGCTCAAACTACCACACAATTGCATTCATCTCACATGCTAGTAAAGTAATGCTCAAAATTCTCCAAGCCAGGCTTCAGCACATGAGCCTTGAACTTCCAGATGTTCAAGCTGATTTTAGAAAAGGCAGAGGAACAAGAGATCAAATTGCCAACATCTGCTAGATCATTGAAAAAGCAAGAGAGTTCAAGAAAACCGTCTATTTCTGCTTTATTGACTATGCCAAAGCCTTTGACTGTGTGGATCACAATAAACTGTGGAAAATTCTCAAAGAGATGGGAATACCAGACCACCTGACCTGCCTCTTGAGAAACCTGTATGCAGGTCAGGAAGCAATAGTTAGAACTGGATATGGAACAACAGACTGGTTCCAAATAGGAAAAGGAGTTCGTCAAGGCTGTATATTGTCACCCTGCTTATTTAACTTATATGCAGAGTACATCATGTGAAATGCCAGGCTGGAGGAAGCAGAAGCTGGAATCAAGGTTGCCAGGAGAAATATCAATAACCTCAGATATGCAGATGACACCACCCTTATGGCAGAAAGTGAAGAAGAACTAAAGAGCCTCTTGATGAAGGTGAAAGAGGAGAGTGAAAAAGTTGGCTTAAAGCTCAATATTCAGAAAACAAAGATTATGGCATCCGATCCCATCACTTCTTGTCAAATAGATGGAGAAACAGTGGCTGACTTTATTTTTCTGGGATCCAAAATCACTGTGGATTGTGATTGCAGCCATGAAATTAAAAGACACTTGCTCCTTGGAAGGAAAGTTATGACCCCAACCTAGACAGCATATTAAAAAGCAGAGATATTACTTTGCCAACAAAGGTCTGTCTAGTCAAGGCTATGGTTTTTCCAGTTAGTCATGTACGGATGTGAGAGTTTCTTTAGTAGAAAGCTGAGCAGTGAAGAAGTAATGCTTTTGAACTGTGGTGTTGGAGAAGACTTTTGAGAGTCCCTTGGACTGCAAGGAGATCCAACCAGTCCATCCTAAAGGAGATCAGTACTGAGTGTTCATTGGAAGGACTGATGTTCAAGCTGAAACTCCAATACTTTGGCCACCTGATGCGCAGAGCTGATTCATTTGAAAAGACCCTGATGCTTGGAATGATTGAAGGCAGGAGGAGAAGGGGATGACAGAGGATGAGATGATTGGATGGCATCACTGACTCAATGGAGATGGGTTTGGGTAAATTCTGGGAGTTGGTAATGGACAGTGAGGCCTGGCTCTCTGCAATCCATGGGGTAGCTAAGAGTCAGACATGACTGAGCAACTGAACTGAACACTGTACATGTGTACAACTTATTATATGTAAATTATTCTCCAAAATGTAAAAACAAAGAAACAAAAACCAAGTTATTTAAACTTTTCTCAGTGCTTCATGTAGAACTTAGGCATAAAGACATGTGGGGCTAGGGCTTGAACAAATCTAAGTAATTGACAGCTCACTAATTCCATTTTATTGTTGGGGTCAGTTTGCCATCAATACTCACTCTTTCTTTAGCATGAGTTCTTATCCAGAGAACTCTACATGTACAGGGTTTTTAAAAAAAGATTTTTTTATTGTGATTAAAATCACATTATATGAAACATACTACAATCTTTTAACCATATTTAATTTTTAGTTCAGTGGTTGTGAGTTCATTTATTTAATTGTGCAAATCTCACCATCATCCATCTCCCAAAGTTTTCACCTTCCTAAACTAAAATTCTGTCCCTATTAAACATTAAGTACCCATCCCCCTAATCCCCCTACCCTCCCACTCCCATCACCTGCCCCCAGCGTCTACCAGAACACTTTCTGACTCTTGTGAATTTGGCTATTCTAGGTATCTTGTATAAGTGGAATCAATCAGTATTTGTCTGTAGGGTCACTGGGAGTCAGACATGACTGAGCGACTTCACTTTCACTTTCATGCATTGGAGAAGGAAATGGCAACCCACTCCAGTGTTCTTGCCTGGAGAATCTCGGGGACGGGGGAGCCTGGTGGGCTGCCGTCTATGCGGTTGCACAGAGTCGGACACGACTGAAGTGACTTAGCAGTAGCAGTAACATATATTAGAATGCATTTTTAAGGATAAATTAAGATATGTCTTATAAACAGATTGTACCTTTATTTTTTCCCTTTGCTATATGATAGGTCCTCTCCAGTCATCTGCTTTACATATAAGAGTGTACACAGAAATCCTTGGCATTCCTATACATTAACAGTGAGAAACCTGAAAGAGAAATTAAGGAAACAATCTCATTCACCATTGCAACGAAAAGAATAAAATACTTAGGAATAAATCTGCCTAAAGAAACAAAAGACCTATATATAGAAAACTATAAAACACTGATGAAAGAAATGAAAGATGACACAAATAGATCGAGAAATATACCATGTTCATGAATCAGAAGAATCAACATATTGCAAGTGAGTATACTACCCAAAGCAATCTATAGATTCAACGCGATCCTATCAAGCTACCAACGGTTTTTGTCACAGAACTAGAACAAATAATTTCACAATTTGTACGGAAATACAAAAAAAACTGAAATAGACAAAGCAATATTGAGAAAGAATGGAACTGAAGGAATCAACCTGCCTGACTTCAGACTATACTACAAAGCTACAGTCATCAAGACAGTATGGTACTGGCACAAAGACAGAAATATAGATCAATGGAAAATACAAACAAACAACAACAACAAAAAATAGATAGCCCAGAGATAAATCCCCACACCCATGGATACCTTATCTTTGACAAAGGAGGCAAATATATACAATGGAGAAAATCAATCTCTTTAACAAGTGGTGCTGGGAAAACTGATCAACCGCTTGTAAAATAATGAAAACTAGAACACTTTCTAACACCATACACACAAATAAACTCAAAATGGATTAAAGATCTAAATGTAAGACTAGAAACCATAAAACTCCTAGAGGAAAACATAGGCAAAACACTCTCTGACATAATCACAGCAAGATCCTCTATGACCCACCTTCCAGATAATGGAAATATTTGGCAAAAACCAATACAATATTGTAAAGTTTAAAAATAAAATAAAATTTTAAAAAAAAGGAAAAATAAACAAATGGGACCTAACTAAACTTAAAAGCTTTTGCACAACAAAGGAAACTATAAACAAGGTGAAAAGACAGCATTCAGAATGGGAGAAAATAACAGCAAACGAAGCACCTAACAAAGAATTAACCTCAAAAATATACACGCAACTCATGAAGCTCAATACCAGAAAAATAAACAACCCAGTCAAAAAATGGGCCAAAGAACTAAACAGACATTTCTCTAAAGAAGACATACAGATGATTAACAAACACATGAAAAGATGTTCAACATCACTCATTATCAGAGAAATGCAGATCAAAACTGCTGAGGTACCATCTTGCACTGGTCAGATGGCTGCTGTCAAAAAGTCTACAAACAATAAATGCTGGAGAGGGTGTGGAGAAAATGGAACCCTCTTACACTATTGATGGGAATGCAAACTAGTATGGTTACTATGGAGAAGAGTGTGGAGATTCCTTAAAAAACTGGAAATAGAGCTGTCATACGACCCAGCAATCCCACTGCTGGGCATACACACCAAGGAAACCAGAATTGAAAGAGACACGTGTACCTCAGTGTTCATCATAGCACTGTTTACAATAGCTAGAACATGGAAGCAACCTAGATGTCCACTGGCAGATGAATGGTTAAGAAAGCTGTGGTACATATACACAATGGAATATTACTCAGCTATTAAAAAGAATGCATTTGAATCAGTTCTAATGAGGTGGCTGAAATTGGAGTCTATTATACAGAGTGAAGTAAGTCAGAAAGAAAAACACCAGTACAGTATATTAACACATATTTATGGAATTTAGAAAGATGGTAATGATGACCCCTATATGCGAGATAGCAAAAAAGACACAGATATAAAGAACAGACTTTTGGACTCTGTGGGAGAAGGCGAGGGTGGGATGATTTGAGAGAATAGCATTGAAACACGTATATTACCATATGTGAAATAGATTGCCAGTCCAAGTTCAATGCATGAAACAGGTCATTCAAAGCCGGTGCACTGGGACAACTCAGAGGGATGGGATGGGGGGGTGGTGGGAGGGGGGTTCAGGATGGGGGACACATGTACACCTGTGGGGGATTCATGTTAATGTATGGCAAAACCCACCACAATATTGTAAAGTCATTAGTCTCTAATTTAAATAAATAAATTAATTTTTAAAAACAGAGTATACATACATCAGTCCCAGTCTCCCAATTTGTTCCACCCCGACTTGGTGTCCATACACTCTCAGCATCTCTGTGTCTAATTCTGCTTTGCAAAAAGGTATTTTTTTCAGTTTCTGAAACCTCCAGTTGATCGTTATGCTGGAATGTATAACATGTATATTCCTGTAGTGAGCCTTTGTACAGTTCATTTACTTGGAAAAATGAGAAATATTAATAGGCATTTTAGGGGGTATTTTTCAATGAATACAGAATTAGAGATCATATGACTTGCTTCTAAATTCCTCTCTACAACTAACTATAACTTCTGGTTCAAAATTTCACCTTTGATGTTTCTATATACACACCTACAAAAATAAAAAGCTAAATAAATTCCAAGAATGTTTCTAATTCTAAAAATGTTTGATTCAATAGCAATAAATATTTATACCCCACTGTATCCCCCCTTATACTAATTATTGAAGATATTGTAGATACTGATTACTCTCAGTAAATTCAGTTTACTGGAGGAATCAGTAAGCAAATCATTTTAATACAATACGTTTTCTGCAACTATAGACATCAGTGCAGGGTGCTTTAGGAACACAAAGGAAACAATGATTATTCTGGGGTGCAAAGGACTCTTGTTAGTTATTTTCCCATTATCCACTGCCTCTTTTCCACTTCCCAGAATGTCTCATTACAAATTTTCCTTGATTTATGATGGGGTTACATACTAATATACCCACTGTAAAAAGAAAAATATCTTGAATTGAAAATGCATTTAATAAACCTAAGCTACCAAACATAACTTTGCCTAGCCTAATGTTAAACATGCCAAGAAAATTTACATTAGCCTGCTTTTGGGAAAAAACACCTAACACAAAGTCTGTTTATAATAAAGTGGTGAATGTCTCATTTAACTTATTGAATGCTCTACTGAAATGAAAATTGGGATGGTTGTGAGTGTATCAGTTGTTTGCCCTTGTGAACACTTGGCTGACTGGGATCTGAAGCTCTCTCCTACTGCCCAGGAGTATTATGAGAAAGTATTATAGCACATATTTATAGCCTGGGAGAAGATAAAAATTCAGAATTCAAAGTATGGTTTCTTCTGAATGTAAATTGCTTCTGCACCATCATAAAGATGAAAAATCATAAGTTGAACCATTGTTAAATTGGGAATCATTTCTATACCCAGATAGCCTTGTCATTCTAGAGAGGTTGATTCCATGACACTTCCAAAATACAGCCTGAGTTTGTCCAGTCAAAAATCTCAGAATTTGTGTTGAGAATTTTGAAATACACACGTAATGAATAAAGGATAGGAATCATGTTATTTACATTCTAATTTTCTCTCTGAACAATACTCTACCAATAATGCAGACATATCCTATATACATCTCCATGGTTAATTTCTTTCAATATTTATCATGAAACATTTGATTCTGATCCTCATTTTTCTTACCTGGATAGCATATTCATCTTAAACTGTACACAGTTCTCTCACTGGCTCTGATGGAGTCCTTAGCCCACTAACATCACCTTCCTGGGATGGGCCCCTTCTACTTGACTATATGAAGTGAAAATGAAAATGAGATGGTCCTTAATTAGACTGGAATACCATTAACAACAGTTGGACATGTGCGGCTGACAAGCAATAGACGTCAATTATATAGACTAAAATGAGTTACCAAATCTAACACCTGAAGATTGTGCCTGTTACCTGAGATTGTGCCTAGTACATATATTGAACTTAATTTTAGAGTCTCTTTTAAAAACAAATAACTTGTAAATGATGAAGTTATTTTATTCATGGATTTGAAGAAAGAATTAGAAGATTAAATAAAAATATAATGTTCTCAGAGAAAAGAAAATATTAAGAGTGTTAAGTTTGGGGAATTTCCTCATCGGGGAGTGGTTAGAACTCAATGGTTTCACTTCTGGGGCCTGGATTTAATCCCTGATTGAGGAACTAAGATCCCACAAGCTGTGCATCTTGGCCAAAAAAAAAAAAAAAAAAAAGTAAATTTGTGTAACTCAGAGAGTTAATTATTTGATCCCTTACTCTCTAAAGGAATATTTATTTTCTACAACTGATCTCATGAGGAATAAAGTATCACTTTCTAGTAGTTCAAGGAAATTCTTATTAAAGCTTTCTTATTTCCGTTTATGTGGTAACTTCTCTACCACATTTTGGTCTATCAGTATAACCTGCTGTTATAAGTGCTTTTTCTAAAAAAAAAAAATATTTTAGATAGACTGATTTTTATTTTTTTAAAAAAATTGCATTTAAGGTGTATCTTCCTAATATACAATTCCATCATTAATTTTTTAATGTTTATTATTTTTTATTTTAAATTTCCCAATTATTTTATATTTCTGTAAAATTCATTGATGCTTGTTTACCTTTTAAATGAGAGAGATCACATATTTGGGTATTATTTAAAGGAGATTAATATGGGCTTCCAGATCTCCATGGGAACACAATATGTTCCCCATGATTCATTTTCTAGAAATGGAGGGAAAAAAAAATAGTTTCCATGGAGATACAAAGGTGAGCTAAACAGAAGTGGCCCTGAGGGCATTGACATTCATAAGCACAGACAATTCTTCATTCTTCTTGCAAAATCCCAAATATATTTGAAATGCTTCTGAATTCAACCTGAAATGACAATAAGTGACTTCATTAAATATAATTTTGTATCTTCTGAGGAATTAAAAACATATTAGGGTTTGTCATCTAATAATGAAAAGGTGAATATAAAAATAGTCTAGGGAAAAAGTCTTTAAAAATAAAATAATGAAGTTCAAGGTTTACAATGGGGAAAAAGATGCAATAAGACACCCGTGAAATGACAATATGTCATTGCTTTTTGGAATTAAAAAAGTTTCTTAATTAGTGGATTTTATCATAGAATTTTTTTTTTAAATTAGAAGACCACTAAACCAGTACATATTCATTGTTCTCATGTAAGAATCTCTACACCAAACCTTTTTCCTTCACATTTGCCATTCTGTAGATCCAGGAAATCAATATTCAATTTTCTAGTAGTTTTTTTTTTTTTTTTTCCTGCTGAAGTAGAAGCATTAATTCCTTTCTTATTAGATTTATTCTTGGTTTAGGTTAGGAGATATGGTATCTCTGTGCTTAAGTACAATTGATAACTGTATCATGTGTTTAGCACAGCTTAACAAAAGAGAACAGCACACTGGATAGAAAAGACTAGGTTCCTATTCTACCTCATTAATGACTTTATGCAAGAAAAGATATATTGAGTACAGTTATATGCCTAGTACTGTGTACAAGTTTAAGACTATAGAAATAAAAAATATTTTATCTTTCCTTGGGAATTTCAAGGGAACAATTACAAAGCAATATTATAAATGCCACAGAGGAGATATGAATAGGTAATGGTGAGAACACTTTGGGAGGGGGCTCCTGTCTTGGCCAAGACAAGGGGGAGGTGATGTGACACTTGTGTTTGAGCTTGAATAAATGTCGGAAGTAATCAAGTAAGTATGGGAAAGGAGACACTATACAAAGCACGAAGAGCTAATCTATGAGCTAATCTGAGCTAATCTGTGAGCTAATCTGAAATATTAGGAAAATTGCAACATAAGTGCTTCACCATGACTGGAAGGATGAGAATAGGTATGGAAAATGCTAGAAGAATAGGTAGAATGTAGAGCAAGAAAGTTTTTGAAGGCTTCTATAAGCTACGCTTGGATTTAAAGCAAACCAATATGATTGGAGGTGGGTCCTATAAACGGGCACACTGAGGGCTGTATTAGGGAGATAATGGAAGCCAATGAGACCATAAGCAGAGAAACCAATTAGGAATGCATATATATATAATTATATAATTATTTTTTAAAGAAAAATAAATATCAAGTGAGTGATTCATATGAGTATATTCAAGATCCATATTGAAAAAATACAAATATTTTATACTTTGAAAGAAACTTCTGATTTTTATGGATACAGGACTCACTCAGTTCATTTTGTATCAAATAGATTGACCTAAGGCAGAGATTGCAAAATGGCTCATGAGTCTTATTTGGTCCAACCATGTGCCTGCTCACTCTGTGTTTAAAGTAACTAAGTTTAAATGCCTTTAGATTCAATACATAATAAACCCAGTTTGCCACAGTCCCCACCACTCTTTAATGTTATTTGTTTCAAATATTGAAGTTACCATCATGACATTTTGAATCACATAAATTTGTAAGTCTTCATTTGAACTCTCTGATTATTAATTTTTGAATATTGCATCATAAGTTTGTGTGCATTCTCTTGATTTATTTATCTATTATATATTCTTCTGACTTTTATAGTTTTTTTAATCATTTTGACTTGAACTTTTCAGTGAATTTAACTTTGAACTTTTTAATGAAATTATTTTAAGTATTTTCTCTCTAAATGGGTATGTTTTACTAGACAATATGTTTGAAATTATTTGACAAATTTTGCTACATTTTAAGACTAGATCTTTATTATTATTATTATTTAAGTATAGAAATGATTTCTCCATAATCCAATATATCCTGTTGGGATATATTTATTAATAAATAATGAAGTATTTTATTTGGTAATTTATTTTGACATGAAATAATACCATTTTCTAGTTCTAAGATTATTTCTATATATTTTTTGTTACTGGACTTCAGTGTAGATACAGTAGTCATATTTATATATCATGTATTTTATTATCTTTTTTCCATTTATTTAGCCAATGCATGAGCTTGAATTAGTACATTTTCTTAAACTAGCTTAAGTGATTTTAGTCTTTTGCCAGTATTTCAAGAAATTTTTGATACTTTAAAAGTTGCATACTTATGAATGTAAATGCTTCAGTTCAGTTCACTTCAGTCATTCAGTCATGTCCGACTCTTTGCGACCCCATGAATCGCAGCACGCCAGGCCTCCCTGTCCATCACCAACTCCCGGAGTTCACTCAGACTCACGTCCATCGAGTCCGTGATGCCATCCAGCCATCTCATCCTCTGTCGTCCCCTTCTCCTCCTGCCCCCAATCCCTCCCAGCATCACAGTCTTTTCCAATGAGTCAACTCCTCGCATGAGGTGGCCAAAGTACTGGAATTTCAGCTTTAGCATCATTCCTTCCAAAGAAATCCCAGGGCTGATCTTCAGAATGGACTGGTTGGATCTCCTTGCAGTCCAAGGGACTCTCAAGAGTCTTCTCCAACACCACAGTTCAAAAGCATCAATTCTTCGGCACTCAGCCTTCTTCACAGTCCAAATCTCACATCCATGCATGACCACAGGAAAAACCATATTGCAGTTATATAGAATAAGACATTGAGATTATCAATAAAACTATTAATTTTTTGGGGGGGGAAACCTAATTATCTGGGACTAATCTGAAGGTATATTTCTTAACTGAGTGATATAGCAGAAGACTGAGGATTACAATTGCCATTGTACAATAAAAATAACAAATATTGAGTATTTGCAATGTACCAAGCAGTATGCTAAGCATTTAAATGGGATGAACTGATTTAATGTTCATAATAATATTAAAACAACTTTTACAAATAAGGAAATCAAGGCACAAAATGGTTAATTGACCTGGCTAGTAAAATATAGCTGGTAAGTGATAAAGTTTGGGATTTGAACCCAAATAATTAGAAGTAAAGTGAATTCATATGATGAGACAAGGGAATTAGTCTTCTGTATGGTATATAATAGGAGCTCCAGCTATCAACATTTGTGGATTTATTTGATACCACATGGCATTGGAAAACATTATTATAGAAATTTTCTAATACATGCCAAAGAGCAAATGCCTGTGTACCCATCACACAGCTTCAAAAATAATTCTAATATTCTCAATCTTGTTTCACCTATACTCCATCCATGTCCCTTCAAAAAAGTGGATTATTTTAAAGAAATTCAAAATGCTGTAGTATTTTATAGTTAAAAGAGCAGGGCTCTGTGGGGGAGGGGGGAACATAACCATAGTATAAAAATGAAAAAAGGAAAAATGTTGTTAATGTCATTAAATATTCAGTCAGTTACATCATATGCTTTGACTTGCATGAACGCTTTCCTAAGCCTTGAAAAGCAGCATGAAATTATTTTTATATTTCTGAAATTTATGGAAAATCTGTTAGAATCATATTTTTGCGAGATTTTAATTTCTAGTGCCTGGCCCAGTGCCCAATTCATGAAATATATGCTGACATTAATTTCTTTCCTTTAAAATATGGTGGAGAAGGAAATGGAAACCCACTCCATTATTCTTGCCTGGAAAATTCCATGGATAGAGGAGCGTGATGGGCTCCTTGAGTTAGCAAGAGTCGGACACGACTTAGTCACTAAACTACCATCACCACCACCAAAACATGGTACAAAGATATCCACTATTGGTTTTCATTCTGTTTTAATTTCTCTGTCTAGTTTATAACATCATGTTTTAGATTTTCAATACTATAAGCCACCTTTCATATATTATTAAAAGTATAAATAATGTCATTAAATTAACTGTTCATTCTGTTACTTACCTTAAAGACTTTTTCATACCACTGTTAATGCCATCAGTTTTATTGAAATGCTATCTTTGCCATCACTTACTCCTCTGACAACTTCCTTCCATTATCTTTCATCTTTCTAAACATTTGAGATTCTAACTTGATTGGAATAGGTTAAAGGAAACTTACTTCATTAGCATAAGTGGCACATTATACTTCAGTTTTGGAAAGGAGCCTTCTTACTTCCAAATGAAATGCCAAGCATTCTGAAGTGTAAGTCATCCGCTCTCTCTTTCAGTATCACAGAGATAAGGAGCTACAAATATTACCTCAGTACAAAGTGGCACCTATGAAAGAAAATCTGGGGACCTCTGTATTAATTCCTAGAATTTCTAAACTTATGTATGTGTTGTTTTGAGCTCCAGTTTTCCACTAGAATGAGCCAATGTGAAGTACATCAGCTGGGATAACCTAATAAAAGCAGTTTACAAGAATGAATAGAAGGAAATGGGGAAAGAGGGTCCACAGTAATGAATTTCCTAGCACACATCAGACAACTTAATTTTATGTAACTGGCTGTCATGTGTGTCTTGAATCTTCTAGACAGCCCTGAAAGGAAGACATTATCTCTGTTTTAAGGCTGTGGAAAGTAAGATTTAGATCACATTACTTGCACAAAGTGATAACTGACAGATGATAATGTGATGATAATGTTCCAACTTTAAAATTTTTGCTTTTACCATCACACTGTTGTTAATCCCAGAGACATTATCTTACTGTTTGATAGAAACAAAATAAGATACAGAAAGGTACTTTAAGATATTATAAAGTATTTTACATCATTGGGAGAAATAATTATTTTTTTTAATCAACTGGATTCATTTAGTTGGCTATCCATTTGGAAAAAGATAAAATTTGTCTCTGTTTCACATTATCTAAAAAAGTAAATAGAATAATCCTTAAAAGCAGACACAGAATGGAAAGTATAAATATCATAGTAGGGAAAATTTGTCTAGCCATGATGTAAACCCCAGAAACCATAAAGGATAAGATCAAGAGATTTGGTCATATAAGCTTTAAAAAAATTAAAGATTAAAGACACTATTAACAAAGTTAGAGGGGGAAACTGGAAGAAACATTTATAGGCCATTTGAACAGAAAAAGTTTCATACTTTCACTATATAAAAAAGGTATAAAATTAAAAAAAAAAAGCCTAGACAAGAAATGACACTAGATAAAGAGCAAAAATTCATGTGAAATACAATGACTAAAAAAATCCAATAACATAAACAGTTTAAAATGCAATTAAAACAGGGCTTTCCCCCATCTGTCAAAGTGTAAAATATGTTTAAACATTTATTAGCATCATCTTTGGGGATTAATACATTTATGAATCTACTCACATATAAAATAATGGTATATATTTTATATGGTCACTTGTAAAAACAGTTCATGATATATGCTTTGCCTGTACCTAAGCAAGTTGCATAATTCCATTGTTTTGGTAGAAAAATCTAACAAAATTTTCTATATTTATCAATTCATCTTCCTATTTATATTTATAGCTATGAGATTAAATAAAATATGCTTATATAATACATATATATATAGAATTATATAGATATAAAAATAAAATAAGCTATCAATACCTCTAAATCTCATACTGGAAAAAGAAAGATTTTTTCTTATTTTTATAATATATCTGTAACATTAAGAAAAAATAGGATTATAAGTGACTTTTTAGTCACCTTTTAAACGTAATAAACATCTTACTTTTATCAGAAGCAATTAATAATACAATGATTTCAAATGTCTTTTGTAAATTGAAATTACAAACTTATTACAAACTAGGAATTATAGTGTATTACTTAAGACAATGCTTGGGGCTTTAAAAAATCCTTAAAAGATTTTCATCATTATTATTACTCATGGTGCTGGGAAAAAAAGAGAAATGTCCAAATTAGAACATTAATACAATGTCCCAAGGGTAACATATACATTTTAAAAGATAAGAATATAGGTTGTTAAAACAAAAAAAAATGCCTCCAAAATATTAATAATAAAAACATAGACTTCAACATAGCATGTATCTATGAATTCAGCTCTGATCCTTTTATGTGTGGATAGATTTACACTGGTCACTGATATAAACTGGAATAATTGCACTTGTCAGAAAAATAAGATCTGGACACATCATCACAAAATTAGAACAGTGGTTCCTAGTGAAAAGAAAAGAGGAACTGTCATGGTGAAGTGGTGAATAGATTTATTTACATTGACTAGAAATGTACTTTATGAGGAGAATGCATTCATATATTAACTTGCATCATTGAACTATAGAATAAAACAGTAATTTTGAGAGGCTTTTGAGAGTTATCACTAGTTCTTTTCAGCCGAGGGAAGTTCCTGAGAGGATGTAGCACTGAGACCTGTCAGCAGTGTTCACAGAGGTAGGGGATTGGCCTTTAGGTCCTGTTCGGGATATCTGCAGGGCAGAACATAGTCTCCATTACAGTTCAGTCACTTCATGTAAGTTCTCTGAGCAGCTACTTCAGGATTCTGGGGGAAATGTCTAAGAGGGAGGGCGGTGCTACGTCTATGAACCCCACAACTGAAGCACATCTCCAGCCTGCCGTGAAATATGTCATCTCCCTTTACACCCATTCTAGGTTGCCTTCACTTTCAGAATCTTGATGTTCTAAGTGGCTTACTTGGGAGTGTGATGTAGACCTTCTACACTAAGGGCCCTGAGTCTTTGTCATGTCCTTCTCAGGCTCCTAAACTTTTCTATCCAACTTCAAGTTTAAGCAAAGTAGTACCAAAAGATACTCAACTGGTTCACATTGGTGTCAAAAACATTACTGCCCTCCTTGGGTAATGGAAGCTTTATCTTTTCCTGATGATCATAATTGTGATCCCTGCTGACCTGGTGAGTCTTGCCTTTGCCCACTAATCCCTTGGCACAAAGAGTCCAAGGTACAAGAGAAGCAGCTGTAACTTAAGCTTTGGTGGGATTTTTGTTGTATCCCCAGAATCCCCTTTAAGAACTAGGACTTATAAACTTCTAAAGCTGAGATTATCAGGACTACAAATATACAGATAAAGTTATAGATATATGTGTGTTATTGTGTGCATTTGTATAAATATACATATTTTATAGATTTTATGTGTATATATTTTTAAAAATAGACTCCAAAGTCTCAGGCTTGATCTTTGATATGGGATCCAAGACTCCAGAAGTCCTTTGTTATGGCATTAAAGGGGATTAAAACAAAAACAAAACAAGAAACAAAAGATAAACCCAGACAAATGGTAAATGCAAAATCAGACAAATAAAAACAATGGAACAGACACACAAACATACACACACACACAAGCAAACCCAACACAGTCCAAAGAAAAGGCAGTACAAGGGACTGACCTGGTGAGCAAAGGAAACCAAAAATGATATCAACCAATTAAAACAAAACTAATTAAAACACAAACCAGAAAACAAAACCAAAGCAGAGTGCCAACTGAGGGATAAAGCAAAGAAAACAAAGCAAACTAACAAACATGATGAATAAAAGAAATAAAATGAAAAAAATAGACAAAGCAAAGTTAAATAGAAGTATGTAAAAAAGATTTATATGTATTAAATAATTACTACAGTAGAAAAAGAACAATAAGAAAAACAAAGCAAAGAAAAATTAAAAAAAAAAAAAAACCCACATAACTGCAAAAGGCCAATGAAGAGGTAGAAGTATATAAAGGAAATAAAAAAGTGGGATTAAAAAAAAAAGAGTTCACAAAAGTTTAAATAGAGTAACAATGGCACCCCACTCCATTACTCTTGCCTGGAAAATCCCATGGGCAGAGGATCCTGGTAGGCTGCAGTCCATAGATTCGCTAAGAGTCAGACACAACTGAACGACTTCACTTTCACTTTCATGCATTGGAGAAGGAAATGGCAACCCACTCCAGTGTTTTTGCCTGCAGAATCCCAGGGACGGGGGAGCCTGGTGGGCTGCCATCTATGGGGTCACACAGAGTTGGACACGACTGAAGTGACTTAGCAGCAGCAGCAGCAGTAATAACAAAATGAACAACCACAGGAACAGACAAAAAAAAGAAAAAAAAATCCAGAACCAACTATGGAACAAATCAAAATATAAGATAATAATAAATATTTTTCTTGGATCTCAGCTATCAGTATTTTCTCCCTTGCTGTGAATCAAAGTACACTTCTACCTCCCTAGGATGCCCTCTAATAGTGGACTGGTCTCTGGACCTGCTGTGGGGACAGCTCAGACTCTAATCTAGCCCTACTCCTGTGTGTTCTTGCCTCCAATGTCCACAGCTACCAGAGCTACTGTGTTTTCTTTGGTAGGAACTCTCTGGAGAAGGCAATGGCACCCCACTCCAGTACTCTGGCCTGGAAAATCCCATGGATGGAGGAGCCTAGTAGGCTGCAGTCTGTGGGGTAGCTAGGAGTCGGACACGACTGAGCGACTTCACTTTCACTTTTCATTTTCACGCACTGGAGCAGGAAATGGCCACCCACTCCAGTGTTCTTGCCTGGAGAATCCCAGGGACGGGGGAGCCTGGTGGGCTGCCGTCTACGGGGTTGCACAGTCGAACACGACTGAAGCGACTTAGCAGCAGCAGCAGTAGGAACTCTCATTGCCCTTTTATATATTCCATAGACACAAAGTCTGCCTAGTTGATTGTGTTGATTTAATCTGAAACTTGTACGGCTGGTGGGAAGGTTTTTGATCCGCTTCCTTAGCCACACTGCCCTTGTGGTTCAATTATGATTTTATCTGCACCTCTGCATGTGGGTCATCCATAGGAGTTTGTTCCTGCGGCTGGCCTGGAGGACTTGAGCCTGCCCCAGTGAGGACTGGGTATGGATGTGGAAGAGCTGCTTGGATCGCAGGGACCCTGGAAGTGCCAGGGATGCAGGGGAGCTGGTGACCAGTGGAACAGGAGATATGGTGCTCTTAGGGCTATCCTAAGAGCAGTTCTGCCTCAGTGAGGATCAAGTATGGAGGTAGCATGGCTGTTTGGATCATAGGGATCCTAGCAATGCCAGGTATGCAGGGGAGCTAGCAGGCCATTGGTACAGGAGATATGGTGCTGTTAGGGTTTTTTCCTAACCCCTGGCAGCTCTGCCTCAGTTAGGATTGAGCATGGAGGTGGTACAACTGCTTGGGTAGTGGGGATCTTAGCAGCCCCAAGTGTGTAGGGATACTGGTAACCTCAGCCCTAGTTGCTGTGGCACTATTAGAGTCCCTTTCTAGCTGTTCTAACCCCAACTAGTGTTCAAAGGGCCTCTTTGACTTATCCTTCTCTGTTGCTCCATGCACTTAAAGGGCTCCCTCAGGACGGGATCCTTCTCTATTGCTCAGCATGTCAGGCACTTAGAGGGCCACCCCTCTAGAGTTTTTCTCTGTTGGTCAGCTGCTGGTGCTGGCATGGGGAGAGAGACCACAGTGATGACTCCACCCACTGCATGTGACTCAGCAGAATCACCTTGCCTCCATGGCTGCCCAGCTTTCTTTCAAAGGCATTTTCCACAGTGATCTTCTCCCTCACATCCCCTCAGGCCATCTCCCTGAAGTCTATAGCAGATCCTGCCCTGGGATACTCTCCAGTCCCTACGCTCCAGCTCCCAGCCACCGCGTGTTCCAGGTGACCTGTCCAGGGTATGTAGGGCTGCGGCCAGGATTGTCTGTGTGGTTCTCATTCCATTTAGACTGTCACACATCAGCTGCTGCACTCTCCAACAGCCTCAAATGCTTCTCCTCTGTCCCAAACAATTGCCCTGATGTGGGGACCTGACTCCTGACTCCTGCCTCAGTTCCTCTACCCCTGGGTGCAGGCCCAGTCCTGCTCACCCTCCTCTTTGTCCCCTCCTTTCTTCATCCTACCGAGTTGTGCATAGATCTATGTATTCCTTTCCAGTGGTCAGGGACTCCTGCCCAGTCTTAGCTGGTGTTCTGAGATCTTCCGTGTCTGAAGATTCCTGATGCATTCACGGAGAGAGATGTACTCCATGTCCACCTACTCCTCCACCATCTTGTCTCTTGCCAGTATACATTTTTGAGTGGGTTGCAGGACCAGAATGGTTAAAGAGAGATTGATAGGGGACCTTTAGAACTTTGAGTGGAACCTCTGAGTTGAGTAGCAGTGTTGTCAGTGTTAATTTACTGATAGGCAAGAGTGTGTGGTGATAATGTATTGGAGTGTCCTTGGCTTTGGAGGACACACTGAAGCATTTAGAAGTGATAGGACTTGTTCAGAAAAAAAAAAAAAAAAAGACTATATATCCAGGGAATGAGAGGACAATGAAACAAATGTGATAAAACATTAACAATAGATTATCTAGGAAAAGAGAATAGGGTTTTGTTTTGTTTTGTTTTTACTGTTGTCATTTTTTCTGTAGGTTGCTATTATTTCAAAGTTCAGGAGTTAAAAATTCAACATAAGATTTTTTTTTGCCTATGATTTTTTATTGTGCCAGAAGAATCCTTACCCTTGAGTTGCTTTATAGTGTTGTACTTAAAGCCTACAGTATGTGTGTAATTTTTGATGAAGAGGTAAACCTAATGAGGTATAAAAAATCAATCATTGTTAAGAATTGAATATCTCACATCAGTGTACTTTGGTTAAGTCAATATGTTAGGTGATGCTAATGACCATTTTCTAACACTGAATACAAAGAGGCCTAATGGCTAAAGTGAAAAAGCACAAAGCAAAAACAAACCAGAAATTCCAATATACTCCTAACTTTCTTTGGGAGCAAAATGTTTTCAATTTAGATTAAGTTAGTCAACTTCCTTTTACTGCTTTCCTCTATATTTATTTTCTGCAAAAGCCATTTTCTTTTTTTTTTTATTATTACAATTTTTATGGGTCTATGGGAAAGAGCTCTGTAACTTTAGTATATATTTATAGTTTTGAAATAGCTTTTCTTTTCTTAATCCTTTTGTTTACTCCCATAAATGAGTCATTGATGTTTCCCAACAGTTCTTGGGAACTAGAGGCCTGCTTCTTATTAATGTCACAAGTTGTCTTTTCCTGGAAATCAACAAGTGAGTAAACCAGAACAAGTCCAAATGGAATTTAATAAGCATGGCTTTCAGACAACCAGTAATTAGCTAAAGTTTTATAAGAATATCATGTATTCTTGGTTTTTTAAAAAGGTGTTTGTATAAACCGTATCTTACTGAAGGAAACTCAGACTCTTTTTTCATCTCTAATACACTATTTAAAAAATATAGGTTCATCCACAAGTCAGAAAGAGAAAAACAAATATTGTATATTAATTCATATACATAGAATCTAGAAAAATGATACTGATGAATCTATTTGCATGGCAGGAATAGAGGTGCATACATAAAGAACAGATTGTGGACACATGTGGGGAAAGAAGAGGGGCTGAATTGAGAGAGTTTTGTTGTTGTTCAGTCGCTAAGATGTGTCCAACTCTGTGACCACATGGACTGCAGCATGCCAGGCCTCCCTGACTCTCACCATTTCTCACAGTTCACCCAAGTTCATGTTCCTCGAATCCGGTTTTCCATATTTACACTGCTGCTGCCGCTGCGTAGCTCCAGTCGTGTCTGACTCTGTGCAACCCCAGAGACGGCAGCCCAGCAGGCTCCCGGGTTCCTAGGATTCTCCAGGCAAGAACACTACAATGTGTAAAAAGTAGGAAGCTGCTGCATCACAGAGGGACCTCAGCTCAGTGCTCTGTGATGACCTGGAGAGGTGGGATGGGAGTGGAGTGGGAGGGAGGCTCAGGAGGAAGGGGCCATGTGTATGTATATGGCTGATTTATGTTGTTGTACAGCAGAAACTAAGGCATAATTGTAAAGCAATTATGTTTTAATAAAAAAATGGAAAATCAAGTAAAAAATATGATAGGTTCAGTTAAATGATAAGGTTTTCATTTAGTACTCCCACAAACCATATTTCCTTCACTTTTAGTTTGGGTCCTTGGTTCTAGTTCAAAATCCCCCACAATATGCTTACAGCATACTTCCTTATGTAGACAATGTGTCTTTTGGCAATTTTCTTGATAACTGACCTACAATTTTTTATTGGATTCCATTA
Organism: Bos indicus; assembly: GCF_029378745.1. Classification (NCBI taxonomy): domain Eukaryota; kingdom Metazoa; phylum Chordata; class Mammalia; order Artiodactyla; family Bovidae; genus Bos; species Bos indicus. The sequence goes on along the minus strand of NC_091766.1, from coordinate 33,498,000 downwards.
GATTGCTCAGGTTCTTCAGTAGAATTACTCTGAATCCTAATACCTGGCTTTCTTACCCTCTCCTCTTTCCCGTCTTTTATCTATTTTTTTCTGTTGCCTTTGCATCCTATTTTTCTTTAAGTTGGAGTATATTTGATACTATCCTTATCTTTTATCTTGGCCTTCTGCTGGCTCTCTACCATCTGTCAGTATACAAAATTACTCACTTTGATCTTAGTAGTTTTAGGTTAGCCCAAACTGTTGGTGGCAGGTCAAGGGGAGAAACCAGGGGTCAGAAAGCTTGGAAGAAAAAGACCTTCCCCTTCCCCACATGATCCTGTTGCCTTCTGCTCTGACTTATTTGGAGCATGTCATTTAAAAAGGACACAAAGAGCTCCTACTTAGGAAATAAAAGATACTAGTTTTTTTGAGAAGAAAGAAAACCCAATAGGAAAGTGGACGGTCTTTTTTACCTGATAAAGTTGTGTCCTGGTCATTTGGGGAAGAACTGAGCTATGGGGAAAAGTGGAACTTCTCTTCAGGCTGGTGATATTTGGGAGGTAAACCATATCCTCTTCATCCGAGGCTGTCTTTTCTCATGAGCACCTTGAGAGATCTCTTGCACAGGACACTTACCTCAACTTTATAGTCTCAATGACTCTATGATTTATTTTAAAATATGAAACATATTGATGAATTATCTGGAATGCATCCACTATACATTTGATATCTTTTCTCTTAAAATTTTACTTGTTCTCAAACAATACTGATTTTACCCAACCACTGTAAAATATGTAATACTGACTTTGAGAGAATGTCTGGGAAGTGTTTCCCATCAGAGAAGAGATGGCAACTCAGAGAGTAGAAATGGTAAAGGCATGTAGAGACCTCAGACTTCCCAGGTGGCTCAGTCGGTAAAAAATCCACCTGCAGGAGGTGCAGGAGACAGGGTTTGATCCCTAGCTTGGGAAGATCCCCTGGAGGAGGGCATGGCAAACCACTCCAGTATTCTTGCCTGGAGAATCCCATGGACAGAGGAGCCTGGTGGGCCACAGTCCATAGGGTCTCAAAGAATTGGACATGACTGAAGCAACTGAGTATGCACAATAGAACCCTCATTACAGGGTGTACCAGGATCATTTTCTTGAAGTTCTTTGATAACTTACTGGACAGGCATTGTTACCCTTCCTCACAGACTAACAAACGAGGTCCTGAGAGATTAGGTGAGGAGCCAAAGCAGCGTTTGCTCCCTTCTCTATTTGGAGTATGCCCATTTCTCAAGATTGACTCTCTAAAATTCATTGTTGAGCTTCCAGTTCAATGTCACACTTTCCTTGCCTACTCTATTTGAATATTAATAATTCCACTTCCTCTTTGAGCACAAGACACTTATTGTGACGTTTTATTGGTTTCCTTGCATTGATCACTTCTGACATTATTTTGTGATATCCAAGACAGGATGAAGCTTGGATTTACTGTGGTATCCCCAACTTCTAGTATTGTTTATTGTATTAATATTTTGAAATGAATGAAGATGCTCAGGTTGCCCTAGTTTATAAGGCAACAGAAGCCCTCTGAGGGGTGTAAGAGCAAGTACTTCAACAGGCCTCCACTAGATGCTCTCAGGATATTTTCCTGCATAAACCCTGGGACCCAGATTCTGACACCACCTTGAATATTTTGCATAATGGCTGCAACCCACTGATGAGACTTCTGTTTTTGCCTTGCAAATGGTTTCTTAGCAAATCCTGTCTGCCTACTCATGCTATTGCATAAGAACAATGTTTAATCTCTTGTGACCTTAATATTGTGTAATTTTCTGATGGGATTGTTGACAGTTAGCTCACACAAATCATCAAAAGAATACTTGAAGGGGTGATTATGTTCAAAAGGCCCTTGGCCACAAAAGGAGAGTTTCTCTTGGAGACATGAACTGATCCAGTACAGCAGAAGCTGACATTTTGAGTTCATTACAATAATGCTGAGAAATACTGAACTAAACAGCCATCACACCCTTCACCCTTTTCAATCACTTCATAATTTGCATTTAAATGAAAGTAGCTGAAAAAGACATGAAATTCCCCTTTATATTTTTTCTCATCCTCTTTTTACTCTGATATATAAACACCTAGGTTCCCTTTTTCATTCCTAGGACTTTGACTAAATTCATGACTGCATCTTGATATCATGTTTCCATGCATTTATAATAATGCTTCCTGCTTTATTTGAGGGTAGGGCAATGAGTAAACAGAACAAAACTTGTTCTCTAAGATTTCTTATGGTATACCAACTAACTTTCATATTTCTTTCTCTTATCATAAATTTGTCATTTTTGCTTCACATAAGGCTTTCCTTTATTGTGAAGTCTGTAAATATATAAACATTTCTAGTTCTGGGGAAATCATCTTTTTATTATGTCTGGCTCAACTTCCCAAATGCTATTTTATTATCCATGTTGGCTTAATTAAATAAAAACTGAGTCTTTGGGGATCTGCCAAGATGCTCTGTGTTGAGTTGACTTATACCTGAAAACTGGCTGGATGAATTTCCTGATGAAGGGAAATATGCACTTGTTAGTAAATAGAATAATGCATTATTAGAAAAACAAAATTTGAAATAAATATTGCTGAAGAAATATAAAAATAATTGGCTTTTCTATTAAGAAAATTCTTCTTAGCTATTTTTCTTCATTATGCTTCGATTTCATAAGCAGTTAACAAGCTCTTTAGTTCATCCTTATATTGGACCAAATTATTTTTCATCTATCTTTCCCAGAAATTGCTTCCCAGAATTTCAAGACCTCTGGATGAAACATCACTAGTCTGGCATACACTCCTGCTTTCAAGAATAGTTGTTTATCATTTTCTTTTGAACTTGACATAAGATAAAACTTTTTCCACATGAAATTCCTTATAATAATATATCATGAAATTTTTTATAAAATCTAAGTAAAAGCTATTTTCATCTCGTGTGTTGTCTGTGATATTTTATAAAATGTTTCTTCATTTCTGCTATTTATGACTTGTAAGCAAATCCATCCCATTTGTTGCTCATCATATTTTCCTTAAATTGCTTTCAGATGTTATATTTTTCTCTCTGCCACAGAAGTTTACTTTTTAGCTTTCTAGGCTAAATTTCTAGGTGAAAATTAGAGCTCTGCTTTTATTATTATGACTGATAAGTTAAAAACTAAAAATGGCCCAATTTTCTGATAGCTAAAGTACTCTAATGACGTCTGTCATTCTGATGAAACAAAATGAAGAATGGAAACATTCTTTGTATAGTATATAGTTCTGTCTATGAAATTAGCCCTAAATTAAAAAAAAAAAGTTTGATTATATTTTATTTTTTGAATTTTTATATATTGGAAGTTTATTACTTATTACATTTTTTAAAATGGTGGTCTCTACTTTTAAAATTTTAGATTAGTATTTTTATCCATGAATTTGTGTTGGAGTTGTATGGAATTTATTTCCTTAATTCTTAATTACATTAGGGCTTCCCCAGTGGCTCAGTGGTAAAGAATCTGCCTGCTAATGCAGGGGACACAGGAGATGCAGGTTTGATTCCTGGGTTGGAATTATGTTCTCTTCCTTTAAAAATTTTTAAGCAATATTTGGTTAAACAATGCAAATCAAATAAAGGAAAACTGAAAAATATAAAAAAAAAAACCCTGAAAATCAGGGCTATGTACTATGTCACACATATTTGAATCAGGAATGTATTACAAATCCTGTTTTGTTTCCTTATTTTCTTAAAAATATTAGCATATATAAGTAAGATTGTGTTTCTATTGTGGATAGATTGTGATGTAGATCATATTCAATGGAAACAAAAAGAAATGATTACTGATATACTCAACAAAATAGAGGACTGTTAAAAGCATTAGGCCAAACGAAGAAACTAGATACAAAAAGCCATATGCTATATAATTCCATTTATATGAAATTTCCCTTAAAGCTCAGTTGGTAAAGAATCCGCCTGCAATGCAGGAGACACCGGTTTGACTCCTGGGTCAGGATATCCACTGGAGAAGGGAGAGGTTATGCACTCCAGTATTCTTGGGCTTCCTTTGTGGCTCAAGTGGTAAAGAATCCGCCTGCAATGCGGGAGTTCAGTTCAGTTCAGTCGCTCAGTCGTGCCTGACTCTTTGCAACCCTAAGAACTGCAACACGCCAGGCCTCCCCTGTTCATCATCAACTCCTGGAGTTTACTCAAACTCATGTCCATTGAGTCTGTGTTGCCATCCAACCATCTCATCTTCTGTCATCCCCTTCTCCTCCTGCCATCAATCTTTCTCAGCATCAGGGTCTTTTCAAATGAGTCAGCTCTTCACATCAGGTGGCCAATATATTGGAGTTTCAACTTCAGCATCAGTCCTTCTGATGAACACTCAGGACTGATCTCCTTTAGGATGGACTGGTTGGATTTCCTTGCAGTCAAAGGGGGTCTGAAGAGTATTTTCAAACACGACAGTTCAAAAGCATCAATTCTTCGGCATTCAGCTTTCCTTATAGTCCAAATATTACATCCATAGCCTTGACTAGGCAGAAGTCAACTTCTGCCAACCTTTGTTGGCAAAGTAATGTCTCTGCTTTTTAACATGCTGTCCAGGTTGCTCATAACTTTCCTTCCAAGGAGTAAAGGTCTTTTAATTTAATGGCTTCAGTCACCATCTACAGTGATTTTGGACCCCAGAAAAATAAAATCTGCTACTGTTTCCACTGTTTCCCCATCTATTTGCCATAAAGTGATGGGACCGGATGCCATGATCTTTGTTTTCTGAATGTTGAGCTTTAAGCCAACTTTTTCACTCTCCACTTTCACTTTCATCAAGAGGCTTTTTAGTTCTTCACTTTCTGCCATAAAGGTGGTGTCATCTGCATATCTAATGTTATTGATATTTCTCTCAGCAATCTTGATTCCAGCTTGTGCTTCTTCCAGCCAGCATTTCTCATGATGTGCTCTGTTAAATAAGCAGGAGACAATATACAGCCTTGACATACTCCTTTTCCTGTTTTGAACCAGTCTGTTGTTCCATGTCCAGTTCTAACTGTTGCTTCCTGACCTGCATACAGGTTTCTCAAGAGGCAGGTCAGGTGGTCTGGTATTTCCATCTCTTTCAGAATTTTCCACAGTTTCTTGTGATCCACACAGTCAAAGGCATTGGCATAGTCAATAAAGCAGAAACAGATGGTTTTCTGGAACTCTCTTGCTTTTTCAATGATTCATTGGATGTTGGCAATTTGATCTGTGGTTCCTCTGCCTATTCTAAAATAAGCTTGAACATCTGGAAGTTCATGGTTCATGTATTGCTGAAGCCTGGCTTAGAGAATTTTGAGCATTACTTTACTAGCATGTGAGATGAGTGCAATTGTGTGGTAGTTTAAGCATTCTTTGGCATTGCCTTTCTTTGGGATTGGAATGAAAACTGACCTTTTCCAGTCCTGTGGCCACTGCTGAGTTTTCCAAATTTGCTGACATATTGAGTGCAACACTTTCACAGCATCATCTTTTAGGATATGAAATGGCTCCACTGGAATTCCATCACCTCCACTAGCTTTGTTTGTAGTGATGCTTTCTAAGGCCCACTTGACTTCACATTCCAGGGTGTCTGGCTCTAGGTGAGTGATCACACCATCATGATTATCAGGGTCATGAAGATCTTTTTTGTACAGTTCTTTGTATTCTTGCAACCTCTTAATATCTTCTGCTTCTGCTAGGTCCATACAATTTCTGTCCTTTATTGAGCCCATCTTTGCATGAAATGTTCCCTTGGTGTCTCTAATATTCTTAAAGAGAGCTCTAATCTTTCCCATTCTATTGTTCTCCTCTTTTTCTTTTCATTGATCACTGAGGAAGACTTTCTTATCTCTTCTTGCTATTCTTTGGAGTTCTGCATTCACATGGGTATATCTTTCCTTTTCTCCTTTGATTTTTGCTTCTCCTCTTTTCACAGCTATTTGTAAGGCCTCCCTAGACAGCCACTTTTCCTTTTTGCATTTCTTTTTCTTGGGGATGGTCTTGATCCCTGTCTCCTGTACAATGTCATAAACCTCCATCCATAGTTCATCAGGCACTCTGTCTATCAGATCTAGTCCCTTAAATCTATTCTCATTTCCACTGTGTAGTCATAAGGGATTTGATTTAGGTCATACCTGAATGGTCTAGTTGTTTTCCCCACTTTCTTCAATTCAAGTCTGAATTTGGTAATAAGAAGTTCATGATCTGAGCCACATTCAGCTCCCAATCTTGTTTTTGCTGACTGTATAGAGCTTCTCCATCTTTGGCTGCAAAGAATATAATCAATTTGATTTCAGCGTTGACCATCTGGTGATGTCTATGTGTAGTCTTTTCTTGTGTTGTTTGAAGGGGGTGTTTGCTATGACCAATGTGTTCTCCTGGCAAAATTCTATTAGTCTTTGCCCTGCTTCATTCTATACTCCAACCCCAAATTTGCCTGTTACTTCAGGTGTTTCTTGACTTTCTACTTTTGCATTCCAGTCCCCTATAATGAAAAGGACATCTTTTTTTGGGTGTTAGTTCTAAAAGGTCTTGTAGGTCTTTGTAGAACCTTCCAACTTCAGCTTCTTCAATGTTACTGGTCAGGGCATAGACTTGGATTACCATGATATTGAATGGGTTTCCTTGGAAATGAACAGAGATCATTCTGTCGTTTTTGAGATTACATCCAAGTACTGCATTTCAGACTCTTTTGTTGACTATGATGGCTACTCCATTTCTTCAATGGCTACTCCATTTCTGCAATGTGGGAGACCTGGGTTCAACCCTGTATTGGGAAGATTCCCCTGGACAAAGCTAAGGCTACCCACTCCAGTTCTGGCCTAGAGAATTCCATGAACTGTATAGACCATGGGTGGCAAAGAGTTGTACCAGACTGAACAACTTTCACTTTCACTTAGAAAAGGAAAAGCTACAGAGATGGAAATAAAGTCAGTGGTTGCCATGGGTTGGAATAGGGGAAGGAGTTTGTTTATGAATGGGCACAAGGGAGCTTTTTGGAGTAATGTAAAACTATTTTTTGATATAAACCCATTTATAAAAACTCAGAAGTATAACAAAAAATGTTAACTTTAATGTATGAAAATTATACCGAAATGAAGCTTATAGTGACACAAACAAGTTTGCTTATGGGTAATCAAATTAAATTACTGTAGATGTTTCCAGAAGATTGACTTTTCTTAATCTGTCTCATGAAGTAAAATAAACTTTCTTTATAATTAATAAAACTCAACATCTTGAGCAAAGTCAGTTTTCTGTTAGATATGAAAGCTAACTTTTAGAGAACTCAAACAACAATTCGGAGAGCCATAAAAAAGAGTGTTGGTTTAAATAAGCTAAGTCTTCATCTTCCATAGCAGAAAGTAAATAAGCAATTTCCAGAGTCAATAACATTTGAAATAGGCTTTTAAGCATGTCATTCAAATGTTTAAAACTATAGAAGAACCAAGTCTAAAAGGATTTAAAATGGTAACTTCAGGGTCCAGATCATGGATGCTACAGTTGGGCAAAGAGTGTTGTTTTTCACTTAGGAGCCCTTTTGTAGCATTTGATTAACCATGTCCATGCATAACTTTGGCAAACAGTATATTTTATTAAAAACTCAAACTCACAGTAGCTCATTGGCCAAGTTTAATCAGCTGTACTCATTATCTAGTGTGCCCCTTCGCATCTATTTACCACTGTTCTTCATGGCTCTCTGCTTTGGAGGCTGATCTGTTTGGCTTGTGTCAACAGATTCTCTTACCAGCAAGCCAAAGGAGATACTGAAGGGTGGGAAAAGAGTCAGGTCTCAATATTTATTCTCTTGGTTCTCTCAGTGAGATGCTTTAAATTACCATGTCTCTCAACTAAATGCCACTGCTCCTCTCAAAGTGTCTTGATCTAATCACCAGCTATTTCCTCCTCAATTATGATATGTTCTTCCTTTCTGTATCTCAAAGGGACTAGGGATTAAAACAGATCCCTGTCATTAGCCCCAGGGCAGTATGGTAACTCTTGGAAGTTTCTATACCTTTGTAATTTGGCACTGTATTAAATCTTTTTCAAATTGTACTAATTTGAGTATTCATTTGTTTCCTGCTTGGAGAAGGAAATGGCAACCCACTCCAGTACTCTTGCCTGGAAAATCCCATGGACAGAGAAGCCTGGTAGACTACAGTCCATGGGATCGCGAAGAGTCCGACAGGACTGAGCAACTTCACTTTCACTTTCACTTTTTGTTTCCTGCTGAGGTCCTGACTGATACACCAGCCAAACCAGCATTTTCCAAAAAACAGGAAACAGAGAAGGTAGAAAAAGGGGGAAAAGGCAAGTTTGTAACAGAGGGTAATAACAAGTGACTTAGAACTGGACTCTTAGCAAGTGTTAACGGATGCCCATGACACTGGTTTCATAATAAGGATAGGCAATGCTTTATGTTGTTATGGTGGGGGAGAGTGTCTGTTTGCCTGCGCTCTCTGAAGAGACCGTAGCAGATTAGGGTATAGTGTGGTTTTGCTGAACACTCCATAAAGCATGTGTCTCCATGAGCTCAGGGCCACAAAACATGAGCCCGAAGATAAATTATTGCTTGGTCTGCTATTCTTGCATTTATCAAAGACCATGATCTTTTCATTGGCCACAACTGTTCTTCTTTTCCCCTTCAGGTTTCTTCTGCCTGCTCCTTCATGCTAAATAGTCTGCCTTATTGGAATTTTTTTCTCCTTACTGTGCTCCAAGAGCAGATTGATCAATTCTATCACTACCCAACTGTAGTGTACCAGGAAAGTAGGACTAGATGACTTCCATAAAATGCTATTATAAAACCAAGTGGTACCTTAATCACACCAGCCTCTTCACAAAAACATTTGATATTCTATGAGGTCTGTATATTTGTCTATTTTCCATTTATTTACTGCTTTGATGTGTAGGGCTGAGTTAATCATATTCAGTGTTTCTTATAATCATTGGTCTGTGCAAGTCCCTTCTCTTATTTTATGTGTGTATTTATTCCTTTTTAACCCTATTTCCCTCTCTTATTTTCCTAATTCCTGTGGGAAATCATTCTAATGTAGTGGAGTTATCATTTTATAGATGTAGAAAGGGAGCTTCAGGAGATCAAATAGCAAGTCATTACCAGAACTTGAATCCAAACTGAACTCATTTGTCTGACTCCAAAAGCCATATGGTACCCCTTTCCGTAGCTGATTTGCTTGATATATCATTGTAAAAATGGAACCAAATTTATGTACATTTACCCACAACATTTCTTAACATTCAGGAAGAGATCCTTCTAATAAAAGTCAAAATGCAAGTTTTAACATGCCATGTCCTCCTCTGTGTGGGAAAAGATAGACAAGCGGAAGTAATTAGACACATTGAGTTATTTGGGGATAAAATACGATGAATTGATCTTTTAGTTGGACAAAAAATAAAATGGCAAGTTCCTTATAGGATAGCAACCATATAACTTTGGTGACTGTAATATAGATTATTTATATAGGGCTTCCCAGGTAGCTCAGTGGATAAAGAATCTGCCTGTAGTGCAGGAGACACAAGTGACATAGATTCAGTCCCTGGGTCGTTGGGAAGATTCCCTGGAGAAGGGCATGGGAACCCCCTCCAGTATTCTTGCCTGGAGAATCCTGTGGACAGAAGAGACTGGGGAGCTGTAGTCTGTGGGGTTGCAGAGTTGGACATAACTGAAGCAACTGAGCACAGCACAGCACATATATTATGTAAGTCTCCATACTAATGGTTGATTATCGCACTTTCCATAAAAAGTTGTTCCCCTAAAGTTAACACCATTAAGATACTATCAGTTTTCCAAAATTTCTCCTCCCCCTACCCCTTTGTATTCTGCTTTTTTAAAAGGTCACAATAGAATAGAAAGGGATCATAACACAGAATTTTTATAGGGCTTCCTTAAGACATACCATATTGATTTCTAATGTCACATTTAGGAGTTTCAGATAGCCTGTGCCTGTTCTTACTGGACTATTTAACTTTTACTTACCTGAGAGGACTGTCCACATGGGTTACTCTAGGAAACCCAGATATTCACAAAGTTGTGTGTGTTCAGTGTGGAACGACAAGGGTGTCCACCCAAGAAAATTTAACATTATGTTATGAAGCTTAAACTCCAGGAACACTCTTGCAATGGCCCCTTCTAAGACTTTGTGGCTTCACTGTATTTTTTTCTAGAAGAGGGTTCCCCCAATTGTATTCAATATTAATGTATATAGTAGGATTACAGGACTTGTAGATCTAAAATCCTGGATCTTCCTGATTCTACTTTCTGCAACTAGTTCTATTAGTTCTATATGTATATGATATACATACAGATGCAGTCTGTATGAGGGATCAATACGAGTTTCAGCTTGAAAGAAAGATAAGTATAAGTAGGTAAGCAAGAATAAGAGTGTGTATGGAACTACTTATTTCAGCTTCTTCAGCATTACTGGTTGGGGCATAGACTTGGATTACTGTGATATTGAATGATTTGCCTTGGAAACGAACAGACATCATTCTGTCATTTTTGAGATTGCATCCAAGTACTGCATTTCGGACTCTTTTGTTGACCATGATGGCTACTCCATTTCTTCTAAGGGATTCCTGCCCACAGTAGTAGATATAATGGTCATCTGAGTTAAATTCACCCATTCCAGTCCATTTTAGTTCGCTGATTCCTAGAATGTCGACGTTCACTCTTGCCATCTTCTATTTGACCACTTCCAATTTGCCTTGATTCATGGACCTGACATTCCAGGTTCCTATGCGATATTGCTCTTTACAGCATTGGACCTTGCTTCTATCACCAGTCACATCCACAACTGGGTATTGTTTTTGCTTTGGCTCCATCCCTTCATTCTTTCTGGAGTTATTTCTCCACTGATCTCCAGTAGCATATTGGGCACCTACTGACCTGGGGAGTTCCTCTTTCAGTATCTTATCATTTTGCCTTTTCATACTGTTCAGGGGGTTCTCAAGGCAAGAATATTGAAGTGGTTTGCCATTCCCTTCTCCAGTGGACCACATTCTGTCAGACCTCTCCACCATGACCCGCCCATCTTGGGTTGCCCCACAGGCATGCTTAGTTTCATTGAGTTAGACAAGGCTGTGGTCCTAATGTGATTAGATTGACTAGTTTTCTGTGAGTATGGTTTCAGTGTGTCTGCCCTCTGATGCCCTCTTGCAACACCTACCATCTTACTTGATTTCTCTTACCTTGGACGTGGGGTATCTCTTCACGGCTGCTCCAGCAAAGTGCAGCCGCTGCTTTTTACCTTGGATGAGGGGTATCTCCTCACCGCTGCCCCTCCTGACCTTGAATATTGCACATTCAATATCACAGTAATCCAAGTCTATGCCCCAACCAGTAATGCTGAAGAAGCTGAAGTTGAATGATTCTTTGAAGACCTACAAGACCTTTTAGACCTAACACCCAAAAAAGATGTCCTTTTCATTATAGGGGACTGGAATGCAAAAGCAGGAAGTTAAGAAACACTTGGAGTAACAGGCAAATTTGGTCTTGGAATACGGAATGAAGCAGGGCAAAGGCTAATAGAGTGTTGGGGGCCAGAGTGAGGTACTCTGCCCATGGCAAAGGTCATGAGGAAGGAGGCTCGACATACGCAAAGGTGGGATCAAGCCTCAGGAGTTCCCCTGGAAATCCTTGAGCATCTACCCCCATAACCAGAGCCTGCCTACTTTACTACTTTGTGCTCTCACCTACACCTCTGACTTTACGGGGGGCTGTCCCCCACCACCTCTTTTGGAGAAGGAATTAACTTAGAGCTCCAGTTAATAATAATTCCTGGGCGTGATAGGAGTGTTTCAACCTACAAACTCCTCTGAAGTTTCTCTAGCCTGCCTGACAGGCTTGTCCAGCCACATGTGATTGCTCACAGTCTCCCAACCGTGAGAGGCACGAGATGCTTTAAACCTTCTAAAAAACAGGTTGTTTAGAGAAGTTAGAAAACTACTAGTATAAGTATAATGGGCTAATTAGAAATTGTATTGGTGAAGGGTTTTTCATTTGTTGAGCCAATGTTTACTGCTAAGTCTTCACATCCCCTGCCCTTACACACATTAATGAATATATAGAAGAAATAAGTATTAACCTTTGATATTAATCATGTTAGACCTTAGGCTAAGTAAATTCTTTCCTAAAACCCACTACACCCTCGCCCTATAGGAATGTAACTTTATTTGGGTGGTGTCTGTTTTAAGAATACTCACCCTTGGAGAAAAAAGTGTTCTGGTTGACTGACCACTGTCACAAGGAGAGGGTCATAAATTGTCAGCAGGGCCCCCTGGCCAGAAGATGATGTAACACCCCTAAGACCTCTGTATACATTTGTATGAAGCACCTGACTTTAATAAAAGTCAGGACTGCTGTCCCCGCGTGACTTTTGTATAACATCTCAGTGTATAAAAACAGACTCTGGAAAATAAAGAATTGGGATCAATTCCTCGAAAGACTGGTCTCCCCATGTCTCTCTCTCTCTCACTCTGGCTGAGTCTCCATCTGGAGCGCGGAACCCACCATGCTTACTAATTATGCCTGGGCTTCTAAGATCCGACCGGGGAGGCCTCAGTGTCTCCTCTCCTTCGGGAGAATGGAAGGACGCCTGCGGCCTACGTAAGTGGTGCAAGCTTCTTGTCTTGAAGTTTTATTGGTCTCCCGCATAAACCAAGCTACTCAGCCTCTTTTCTTCACTGAATTCTCCTACTGAGCTATCCTCATTCTATTACTCTTTATATCTTTGATGAATATTTAAATAGTCACCTAAGCCATCTCCCCTTCGAATACCCTGGATCAGCCGGGGCTGGACCCCGGCAATAGAGTTTTGCCAAGAGAATGTACTGGTCATAGCAAACACCCTCTTCCAACAGCACAAGAGAAGACTCTGCACATGGACATCACCAGATGGTCAACACCAAAATCAGATTGATTATATTCTTTGCAGCCAAAGATGGAGAAGCTCTATACAGTCAGCAAAAAAAAGACTGGTAGCTGACCATGGCGCAGATCAAGAACTCCTTATTGCCAAATTCAGACTTAAACTGAAGAAAGCAGGTAAAACCACTAGATCATACAGGTATGACCTAAATCAAATCCCTTATGATTATACAGTGGAAGTGAGAAATAGACTTAAGGGACTAGATCTGATAGATAGATGCCTGATGAACTATGGACAGAGGTTCGTGGCATTGTATAGGAGACAGGGATCAAGACCATCCCCATGAAAAAGAAATGCAAAGAAGCAAAATGGCTGTCTGGGGAGAACTTACAAATAGCTGTGAAAAGAAGAGAGGCAAAAAGCAAAGGAGAAAAGGAAAGATATAAACATCTGAATGCAGAGTTCCAAAGAATAGCAAGAAGCGATAAGAAAGCCTTCCTCAGCAATCAATGCAAAGAAATAAAGGAAAACAACAGAATGAGAAAGACTAGAGATCTCTTCAAGAAAATTAGAGATACCAAGGGATATTTCATGCAAAGATGGGCTCGATAAAGGACAGTAATGGTATGGACCTAACAGAAGCAGAAGATATCAAGATGTGGCAAGAATACACAGAAGAACTATGCAAAAAAGATCTTCATGACCAAGATAATCATGATGGTATGATCACTGACCTAGAGCCAGACATCCTGGAATGTGAAGTCAAGTGGGCCTTAGAAAGCATCATATGAACAAAGCTAGTGGAGGTGATGGAATTCCAGTGGAGCTCTTTCAAATCCTGAAAGATGATGCTGTGAAAGTGCTGCACTCAATATGCCAGCAAATTTGGAAAACTCAGCAGTGGCCACAGGACTGGAAAAGGTCAGTTTTCATTCCAATCCCAAAGAAAGGCAATGCCAAAGAATGCTCAAACTACCCCACAATTGCACTCATCGCACACGCTAGTAAAGTAGTGTTCAAAATTCTCCAAGCCAGGCTTCAGCAATGCGTGAACCGTGAACTTCCAGATATTCAAGCTGGATTTAGAAAAGGCAGAGGAACCAGAGGTCAAATTGCCAACATCCGCTGGATCATCAAAAAAGCAAGAGAGTTCCAGAAAAACATCTATTTCTGCTTTATTGACTATGCCAAAGCCTTTGACTGTGTAGATCACAATCAACTGTGGAAAATTCTGAAAGAGATGGGAATACCAGACCACCTGACCTGCCTCTTGAGTAACCTGTATTCAGGTCAGGAAGCAGCAGTTAGAACTGGACATGGAACAACAGACTGGTTCCAAATAGGAAAAGGTGTATGTCAAGGGTGTATGTTGTTACCCTGCTTATTTAACTTATATGCAGAGTACATCATGAGAAATGCTGGCTGGAAGAAGCACAAGCTGGAATCAAGATTGCTGGGAGAAATATCAATAACCTCAGATATGCAGATGACACCACCCTTGTGGCAGAAAGTGAAAAAGAACTCAAAAGCCTCTTGATGAAAGTGAAAGTGGAGAGTGAAAAAGTTGGCTTAAAGCTCAACATTCAGAAAACGAAGATCATGGCATCTGGTTCCATCACTTCATGGGAAATAGATGGGGAAACAGTGGAAACAGTGTCAGACTTTATCTTTGGGGGGCTCCAAAATCACTGCAGATGATGACTGCAGCCATTAAATTAAAAGACGCTTACTCCTTGGAAGAAAAGTTATGACCACCCTAGATAGCATATTGAAAAGCAGAGATATTACTTTGCCAACAAAGGTCTGTTTAGTCAAGGCTATGGTTTTTCCAGTGGTCATGTTTGAATGTGAGAGTTGGACTGTGAAGAAGTCTGAGCACCAAAGAATTGATGCTTTTGAACTGTGGTGTTGGAGAAGACTTGAGAGTCCCTTGAACTGCAAGGAAATCCAACCAGTCCATCCTAAAGGTGGAGAAGGAAATGGCAACCCACTCCAGTGTTCTTGCCTGGAGAATCCCAGGGACAGAGGAGCCTAGTGGGCTGCCGTCTATGGGGTCGCACAGAGTCGGACACGACTGAAGTGACTTAGCAGCAGCAGCAGCAACAGCAGCCATCCTAAAGGAGATCAGCCTGTGTGTTCTTTGGAAGGAATGATGCTAAAGCTGAAACTCCAATACTTTGGCCACCTCAAGTGAAGAGTTGACTCATTGGAAAAGACTCTGATGCTGGGAGGGGACGACAGAGGATGAGGTGGATGGATGGCATCACCGACTCGATGGATGTGAGTTTGAGTGAACTCCGGGGGATGGTGATGGACAGAGAGGCCTGGTGTGCTGTGATTCATGGGGTCGCAAAGAGTTGGACATGACTGAGCGACTGAACTGAACCGAACTGATGAAACTACTTGAATTCTGTAGAAAAAAACCCAAAACTTCCCCTCTGTGATCTTAGTACTGGTGAGAGATACTGCTTGAGAATATAAATGTAAAAATAACTGACCTATATAAAAGCTATGATTAAGCATTTAATATCCATGCAGAGAAATTACCATTCTTCATTATGGCCTGTCACATTCTGCTTGGCACTCATTATGTAACAATTATCGTCCATTATGGGATGAGGATTCCCTCGCCCATTTAAACCATGCACATGCAATTATACGTGTATTACATTATGTAGCATCCTTGAGTAAGATGTTTTAGTTCAGTCCCTCAGTCATGTCCTACTCTTTGCAACCCCATGGACTGAAGCACGCCAGGCTTCCCTGTCCATGACCAACTTCTGGAGCTTACTCAAACTCATGTCCATAGAGTCGGTGATGCCATTCAACCATCTCATCCTCTGTTGTCCCCTTCTCCTCCTGCCTTCAATCTTTCCCAGCATCAGGGTCTTTTCCAGTGAGTCAGTTCTTTGCATTAGGTGGCCAAAGTATTAGAGTTTCAGATGTTTGGAATTTTTATATTTCCACTTCTGAATATCTGCAGTTTCTTCAGTGTTCAATAAGTTATAAGAATGTTTCACTTTAAATAAGAAAGTTATTTTTAAATATCAAAAAGAAAACAATTGAGAAAATTAGTTTTTATTTTATATTTACACATCTAATTACATATGATATACAATTCCCCAAATTGTCTAAACTTAAGAGGAGATACAATAGTATTTTCAAGTTGTTTTGCTTTATAGACTATACGCTATGAAATATTTTTTGACCTTTGGAACTTTTAAATGTTGAAACATAATTAAAATTGTTGCAATAAATAAAATGAAATTTTAGTAAAAGAATTCATAACAGAAAATAGAATCATGACATAACTTTTTGTGCACAAAACTCTGATAATTGGTTTTATATTTTAAAGATATTAGATTTTAGTTTAAAAAGAAGAAAACAAGATATACAGCACTTGGCATGTACTGTAAGATAATGATTTTGATACACAAAAGATGAAGGAGCCATAAAGTGAACAAGATGAAGAGATGAAATATATATTAGGACAAGCACCCTGAGTTGCTTAAGAAATATATACAATTCGGTAAGGAAGAAAAACATGTTTCACAAATATGTACAAAGCAGCTAACTGTGCAACTAGGACATCTTTATTAGTCAGGATTCATTTGGTTATAAAAGATAGAAATGTTACTCAACTTGGAGATAATGGGAGAATTGGGCTCACAAGCCAGAGGTGTCACTGGCCGTAAAACAGAGATTCTAGTTTCTCTCTCTGAGTGAGCCTTATTCTCTCAGTCTAGCTTTTCCACGAGCTGTCCTAAAGAAGCAGTGAACTTATACTTTTTCAGCCTCAGGATCCCAGTTCAGAGTTGCAAATTACCAGAAAGAGCTCTGATTGGTAACTTGGGTCACTGCTTATCCTTGGATTGATGGTGGCCAGGAGTAAAGTTTTATAATTGGTACATACTGAGCCAGGTCTCTACTCTCCACGCCGGTGGTCACTGTGCCCAAAGAGGTGATTTACATAAAGAAATAGCTGCTTCCTTTAAAATTACATGACAAAGGGCAAAAAGCAACAACAACAAAAATCCAAACAAAAAGTGGTATTTGAAAAGAAAGCCTTTTAAAAATTTGTATTTAATTTTTGACTACACTAGGTTTTCGTTGCTGTGTGCAGGCTTTCTCTGGTTGTGGAGAGTGGGTTCTCCTCTTCAGTTGTGGTACCTGGGTTCTCTGCTGTGGCTTCTCCTGTGGAGCATGAGCTCTAGAGCATGGGTTCAGCAGTTATGATACAAGGACTTTGTTCCCTGCTGCATGTGGACTCTTCCTCAACTAGGGATCGAACCTGTATGTCCTGCATTGGCAGGCGAATTCGTAACTACTGCATCACCAGGGAAGTCCCTGAAAAGCAAGTCTTTCTAGTTTTTTTTTTTTTTTTTCTTGAAAACCTATGGGACTTCAAATATTTTAATTTTAGAGTTTTCAACAGATGGGGATTTTAAAGTTCATCCAATTATATACAAATTGATATAGCAAGAGTGATGAATAGTAGCCCTGTTGTGTTTACTCTTAGACCCATGACTTTTCTATGACATCAGGCTGTGAAACCAGAGTCTCAAATCTACCCAGATAGAGAGTTAAGGATTTATAGACAGAGATATAAAAGAGAGAAGGGGAATGAGATCTTGCTGGTAATTAGTACCACCAGTAATATAGAGAACAAAGACGGATTTCTGTAAATGGAATTATTTAAAAAAAATAATTTTGACTCAATTATGCAAGAATAGCATTATGTAAATTTAGTTTGAAAATACTTTGCCTCCTTAATATCTAAATTATCTAAGTAAATTAATGTCCTTCCTTGACATTTCTATTTATCAGAAGAGGCAACATATACCTTCCATTTTTGACTTCAGACTGAAATTAATGACTTTCTGAAATGGATAATACTGAAAGAAAATACACAAGGCTCTAAATAAAGACAAACAGTTCTCTGAAATCATATTATATTTAACATCTGTGGTTTCTTCCTTCTGTTATATGTATTTTTATTTAACTAGCAGTGATTTCCCTTGGGTCTCAAATCAACCATTTACCCCAACACTTGCATCTCTCTGCCAGGAAGGTGATGAGAAGACATTGTCAGTGATTAGGGCTAGATTCGTGCTTTTGAATACCCTGGACAGAAAAAGAACAATAGATTAATGGGAACTTGAGGAGTTTATCTGTTGAAGGTATTTTAGGGTCCCAAGGACATCTGGCTATGATATGAAAAGAACGTGTGTAATAGAGAGGGTTTCCCTTATTGATCCTGAGTGCATCAGGTGTTTTCATACTTTTGTAGTTTATTTTGTGTTCTCTGTTTTGAATCTTTCTGAACTCCTTCTGCCCATCCTTGAGTCTAAAAGTAAGATCCACTTTGCATGTGATTCCCTTCTGGACGCTGTAGTCCACACTCAGTATTGAGATAGACAGATTCACGTGCTTACTGTGTCTCCTTCATTCTTAGGTTTAAATTTGTTGTGGATGCTAAACTAAGACCATTCATTCATTAACTCATTCTCTCATTTATTGATGGATTCTTGCAATTTCCACTGTGTTCCAGGTATTGTTGTGAATAATGCTGGAGATAAATCATTATAATTTATATCTACCATTGTAACTGATTCATACTGCTACTGCTGCTAAGTCGCTTCAGTCGTGTCTGACTCTGTGCAACCCCAGAGACGGCAGCCCACCAGGCTCCTCTGTCCCTGGGATTCTCCAGGCACAGCCCATAAATGCCTCTTGAATGAATAAATAAATAAATAAGTGAGAAAGGGCATACACACAGAAATGGAGCCTATTCTGACATAAGAATTAAAAAAAATGCTCATACATCCAAAGCAAGTAGACAGTCCACATCCTGTTTTACTACATTATTGAAGAAGAAACTTACAGCAACACATGGCAGCAATGCAAGATGTTTTATGAGAGAACTGAGGGACAGAAATAGTGCTTTATTTTATGAGCTCTGGAAACAGTTTCCTTTTACTAGAAGGAAACGGTGTTTTCGTTCCGTGAAAATATTTCAAAAATTGCAAACCTTGCCTCCACAAACCATCTTTGCAGGGTAGAGAAGATTCAGCACAACCCTTTACTTTCATCTGAAAAATGAGTGCCTGTGATGATGTGAATCTTTGTTTCTGTGAGATCTACTTGAAAATCACTGAGAGAGCTTTTTGTTTATAGGGGTTCCCTATTGAATTCGTTTCGAAAATAAGGAGTTCTTATGGAAAGTAAATATTTCTAAACTTTACAGGTATTTTTCACATCAGAGCATTTCTATGATAACACTACTAATAGTACAGTGTACAAGGAAGTCGTGTGAAGCAGAGTAACTGGCCAGCAGTTTTGCATTCTCTCGTAACCATGGCCCCACGGAAAGGTTGAGTATAACTTCTGGAGTCACATGGTCTTGGTCTGAATCCTGGGCCCAACAATTCTGAAGTGTAACCTCAAGGAAGGTTTTTATTTTTCCTACTTGTGCCTCAGTTTCCAAATCTATGAAAAAGAAAATGATCATACCTGACAGTTAATTGCTCAGATGTACTATTACATGGCTCTGAAGCAAACCGGTAAAGGGATTGGAATGTAAAACATGAAAAATGAGAACTTGAAAAAGTTCAAGCAGACTCTGCTGCCTACCGAGTAGTGCATAGTAGCTGAGAAACTGTAAAGTATTGAGTATTCATAAATCTATATGTGAATGACTCTGAAAGATACACTCTAAAATTTAGATTTTGGTTTAGTACAATTCCAGCTGCACTTAGCCAAAAAAAACAAAAAAAAAACCTAGATGTGGTAAGTTATCAAAGCCAACCAAAGTGAAAGTTCCTTGTCAGGGATAGCTCCCTTCCATGCCCTCTGTCACATGGGGACTTACGTTGATGGCAACTCCAATCAGAGGTGTCTTAAAACATCATGGTTGTCCCATTCCAGTGAGCTTTAATGGACAAAGTTTCAAGGACATTTTGATCAGCTAGGCCTGGAAATAGTACATATTTATTGACTGGGCCTGGCAATAGCACATGCACAGCATCAAATGAACATGTAATAATGCAAGAGAGACTGAAAAATGTTGCCTAATCTTATGCCTTCATAGAAGAGAAGATATTTAAATTAGACTCATGTACTGTCCAAATGAGACACCTACAACTTCATTCCTTTACTTTACCCGTTTCAAAGTCCAGGAGATCTAGAAGATGCTCTGTCCTCTCAATCGGGATCCCTTTTGTGTTATTATATTTTAATTTCTAAGAACTAAAGACAGCATAGAGTAGTAAAGCAGGTGCAGGGAAATCATAAGAAATATTATTCTAAAGATGGATGAATGTGAAACTGACTCATGGCAGGCCATAGCACAGAGCAGTGGTGGAATCCTTCTTAGAAGGTATTTGAAAGACCCCTCCACACTGCCAGGGGAGGAGGCTTCATGATTAGATCTTAGTTCTATGTTCTGGAAGAAATCTCTTGTCATTTTTCTCCACAGATTCTCCTGCCATTCTCTTGAAGGATTTTCTGTATGTATTTTCATCTACAGACACCTTTGAAATTGTTCTCCCAAGAGTTTGTAGAGCTTTCAAAAGCCAATTCTTGATCATAACACTATTGGGAGCCTAAGGATTGTTTTATATTTAGTCTTTTTGTTTAATTTTTTGGCTAAACTCATAGTTCTTTAAAAATAAAAGTATTTCAGAAAGTTATTAGGGTTCTAATCTAGTTGTGTCTAGTTTATTTCAAGTGCCAGTAAATATACCCGAGGTCCTTTTTTAAGGTTTACTTCTCTATCTTGCTTTATTTCTTTGCTTCTTTGCTTTTATGCTCATTTCTTTCAACATAGTAAGAGCTGACCTCTGAACAATAGGTTTTGGTGGGAAGGCAGTATCCTTAATCTTATCTTTTGCTGCAGGGCTGAATTCCTTGTCTAACTGAGAAAACTTACTGCAATTTTGTGCTTAGAGTCTTTTTTTTTTTTCCCCAGTTTTCTCTCTTATGTTAGAGGTTTTGAAGACGTAGGCTTCTCCAACACTGCAAAATGCTTAATGTCTACTTTCAGACCAGCCAATTCTTTCCTGAGCTCATTTATTTCTCATGGTACTTTGACAGATACATCAAGCAGAAGTCATACAAACTACTATGCTGGCTGTTTTTTCTTACCTTTTCTCCCTGAGCTACAAGTTTGGTAGACCCTTAGTCTTTCTTCTAAAATTATCACAGGCAACAGTTTTAACAAATATTTAGCCAAAGAATAACAAGAGTTCTCCAACCTTTTAGCATCATTTATCTGTTTCTTACTTGTTGCCACAATTTTTAAGTAATGGACTTCAATAGCATAGTGCTCCTTCTATTTCATCCACCATAATTAAAAAAAAAAAAACATGGAAATATTCTTGAGAGATTTTTCAAACCAAGGCTGGAAGGGAACAGCACATTTCACTTTGAATTGCATCCCTTTGTCTAATACTCAGGCACATACCCAGACCTATGTGCTTGGAGGCTAGAAGTTGTAATCTAGCTCTATGTCCAAAAAGAAGAGTAAG
Organism: Bos indicus; assembly: GCF_029378745.1. Lineage (NCBI taxonomy): Eukaryota > Metazoa > Chordata > Mammalia > Artiodactyla > Bovidae > Bos > Bos indicus. The sequence continues at coordinate 33,476,585 of NC_091766.1, read as the reverse complement.
TGGATTTTAGTGAGCGCATAGTAATCTCTATCACAGCTTTACATGGATTTAATATGTATACCAATGTTTTTCTCTCATAGAATTATACCAAATCAGGAATTTTTACTGATGGTTCTGTCTGAAAATCTTACCAGTAGTTGCCTATTCTGAATTGTGTAAGTAAACATTTCTCACCATTCATGAATGTAAATTTGACATGGAAAAGAATGTGTGTTTTTAAAGTTCATTATGAGATTAAAAGTCTGAAGAAAACATTTGGGGTAAGATGTATTACACTTCAGAAAAAAATTAAAATTTACTACCTTTAAACAGATCTTCAAATCAATATCATTTATAAAATGATAAAAAATATCTTTGAATCATAGAATATTTGAATATGGACATTTACATCACTCTGTATTTTACATTTAGAACACAATGTTCTAAGAATATTTGGTTTATATTAGTGGACCTGAAGTTTTCTGAAATAAAGAGGGAATCTGCCAAAATATTACACTACACTCAAGGCATACAGAGAAAAGAGCAAGAAGTGCAAGATTATGGTAGATTCTAAGAGTCCAGGGACCAGGTCCGTTTTTACCTCTGAATCTCCAGCAGCAGCAGAGGGCTAGGTAAGTAGTTGGTATGCAATACATATTTGATGAACCAATGAGTAAAAGAATAGTGCATGTGTCAGGTCCCTTCAGTTCAGTCACCCAGTTGTGTCTGACTCTTTGTGACCCCATGAACTGCAGCATGCCAGCCCTCCCTATCCATCACCAACTGCCCATGTCCATTGAGTCAGTGATGCCATCCAGCCATCTCATCCTCCTTTGTCCCCTTCTCCTCCTTCCCCCAATCCCTCCCAGCATCAGGGTCTTTTCCAATGAGTCAACTCTTCGCATGAGGTGGCCAAAGGATTGGAGTTTCAGCTTCAACATCAGTCCTTCCAATGAACACCCAGGACTGATCTCCTTTAGGATGGACTGATTGGATCTCCTGGCAGTCCAAGGGACTCTCAAGAGTCTTCTCCATCACCATAGTTCAAAAGCATCAATTCTTCTGCACTCAGCTTTCTTTATAGTCCAACTCTCACATCCATACATGACTACTGAAAAAACCATAGCCTTGACTAGACGGACCTTTGTTGACACAGTAATGACTCTGCTTTTTAATATGCTATCTAGGTTGGTCATAACTTTCCTCCCAAGGAGTAAGCATCTTTTAATTTCATGGCTGCAATCACCATCTGCAGGGATTTTGGAGCCCCCCAAAAATAAAGCCAGTCACTGTTTCCACTGTTTCCCAATCTATTTGCCATGAACTGATGGGACCAGACACCATGATCTTCATTTTCTGAATGTTGAGTTTTAAGCCAACTTTTTCACTCTCCTCTTTCACTTTCATCAAGAGGCTCTTTAGTTCTTCTTCACTTTCTGCTATAAGGGTGGTGTCATCTGCATATCTGAGGTTATTGATATTTCTCCCGGCAATCTTGATTCCAGCTTGTACTTTCTCCAGCCCAGCGTTTCTTATGATATACTCTACGTATAAGTTAAATAAGCAGGGTGACAATATACAACCTTGATGTTGTATTCCTTTTCCTATTTGGAAGCAGTCTGTTGTTCCATGTCCAGTTCTGTTTCTTCCTGACCTGCATACAGGTTTCTCAAGAGGCAAACAGCTGCTAATAGCTACCAAAAATAATAACTACAAAAAAGACTGTGGGATATCAAATTTTCCCAGCAAAATTGATGTTATGTGAAAATATACAGCAAATATGTAGGACACTTTTCCAAATAATAAGGGTCATTGCTGCAATTATGCAGTAATAGCTTTGTGACCCAATGGACTGTAGCTCACCAGGCCCCTCTGTCCATGGAATTCTCCAGGCAAGAATACTGAAGTGGGTAGCCCTTCCCTTCTCCAGGGGATCTTCCCAACTCAGGAATCAAACCCAGGTCTCCAGCATTGCAGGCAGATTCTTTACCATCTGAGCCATTAGGGAAGCCCAAGTATAAATTAAAATATCAATAAGATACAGTCCCAATATGATTTGATTTTCAATTTGACTTTTGCTGATTGCTAAACCTATACTGGAAGTATTTAAAAGATATTTGAAGACTTGGATAATGTAATTGTGGCAGTGATACTTAAAATGAAATATGACCAAAGATGACATTATAATATTAACACAGTCTATGTTTAAGATTATTATAAAGGGAATGTTTATATACAGGTAATACATTAACATTTAAACCATAGCAATCAAGTTTTATTTCCATTAAAATAATTTATTAGGTTAAATATCTCTAAGGCAAAGTTTAATAGTTGTTATGAATAATGAGTACAAAGAGTAAATATAACAATATTCTCAAAAATAATTTGATAGCTGACATCGTGCAGTCTCATTTTTTTTTTCCAACCTGCTGTGACTATGTATATTGATAGAGAAAAATCAAATAAAAACGAAGGTACTTAGATGAGCTTTGTTGGGAGTGAATGAACCAAGAAAGTTCGTATTTCACAGATGAGCTCAAGAAAAAATGCAAATATTTTTCTGAGTGTTCTCTATTATTTTAAAGGTAGTTGCTATTGAAAACATTACTAAAAAGATGAAAAACACAAAGGGATTACAATTGTGTGAAACTTAATATTCATGGAGTAAAATTATCAGAAATATTTCTACTACTGCTAACACTTGATGGTTTTATATTAGCAAACTATTTCTATCAAGAAACTATTATTAGCAAAGGATTATCAGCCACATGCCAGGCACTGTATGCTTGGTACTAGGGCTAAATCAGTGAGCCAGACAGACAGGACTGAATGTCTTGTCGCTCAAATTAAGATGGAATTTTCCTCTTGTCTAGGTAATTAAATTTCTCTCCATGTTGAAGACCAACCGTCAGAAACTGAGTCATCCTCATTTTGACTGACTTACTTTCAGATGTAGCTGTGCATCTGAATACACGTTTCTCATCTATTTGTATACATGTTCCCTCATTTCTAAATCATGTAAGGTATAATAGAACTATTTTCCTTTGATTTTATAAATTATGGGTCTCCTAGTGTGGATCAGTGAAATAGTAGCAATTAAAACCGGAGGAAAAAAAGCAAGATTATGGAAGTGATGTCTGATGAGACTACATGTAAATAACTTAGTAAAATTAAACATGTACATCATTTTTTATACATAGCAAAATGATTTCATTGGCAAGAAAAAGGATCCCTCTACAGAACTGACTAAGAAAAGTGATGGGATAACCTTCAAAGGAGGAAACAAATGCAGTGACAGCTAAGTTGTTTTGTACTGTGATACAGAAAAATAGTGAGAGAATTTCTGTTGGAAATAATGAGACAGACACGGGAGAAACTGAGACAACCTGTCTCATAGACGATAACTACAGAGACAAAGTAGGCGATCTAGTAACCTTCTTCTTTATCCAGTTTTGTTGTTTCTGCATGATAGTGGAACAAGGATTGTAGAAATCCAAGATCACGCTGTGTACTGTTTGAAGAATGAGACATACAACTATTGATAGGTGCTGTATCTGTCAGAAAGAGTAGAAATCTTGACATCACCCCACAGGTTTAATTTTTAAATGGATGTGAATGGCTTTAAGTACTTTTTATTGTTCTGTTTGTGTGGACAATGTGAGCCATAGGTCTTCCTATATTGCGCTGTAAATAAACGGTGTCACTAGCACTGGGCTCACTGTGATGGATGGTGTACCTTTCTCAACCCTCAGTTGTCTCATTATCCAAGTTCTATTATGGCATTAAACAGCCGTAAGAAATGTGGGCAGTTGCACTCCCAAGAATAAAATTACTCACTTGGGACTCGGCTCCAAAATGACTCAGTAATTGTTTAATAGAACCCTTTGTAAAACTGATAGTTACAGAGATAGATAAGTAAATAATAGATTGTAGCACCTTTATATATATATATATAGAGAGAGAGAGAGAGAGCAATTATTTCACACTGTATATATATATATTTCACACTGTATGTATATGTGTGTATATATATATATATATATATATATATATATATATATATATATATATCATGAACTATATGGCTAAGTACATAAAATATTATACCTCTTCTTTTTCTCCTAGTTCTAAAGCCTTCTGATTTTATATATACTGTTTGAATTCTGGCTAGCAGCATCATCAATTCAATGGATATTAGTTTGAGCAAACTCCTCCAAGAGATAGTGAAGGATAGGGAAGCCTGCTGTGCTGCAGGCCATGGGGTTGCAAAGAGTCGGACACGACTTAGCAGCTGAACAAGTGTCCATTAGTTTATTCAGAATTGCTGTTTCTATTTATAATTATCTTCCTAATACTAATTGTTAACTTAGTAAGAGGCTTCCTCTTATTGGTAGAATATTTCAGAGAAAATTGAGGAGTTTTGAATTGTGAAGGATTGTGAGAATTGAATTGTGAAGACTTACATGTTGTACAAAGCTGCCAATCACATCTAAAAACCAAGAAAACACACAGAAAGCAAAAGTAATGCATTTGCCCCTTTTTCTTCTGTGGCTATGAGACTTGGTCTTTTGTCTTCAGTCATTCATATACCTTTATGTCCTTAGATGAAAATTAATGCCTGAGAAGTGAGAATTGAACAGTTCATATTGTATATAGATAATTTTTGATAATTTTTACATTTTGGGGGGAGAAATAAAGGATGTTTTATACATTTTAATACATTCTGATTCTGGCTGGTAGAGTCATGAAAGAAAATGCTGTAGTGTCCATTTGGAAGCAGAGGAAATTCCACAAGCTTTATGTAAATCAAAGCACAATTTTGTGTTATTGAAACCTTTAAATAATCTAGTCACTATTGCATATCACAGGGCAGGGACTAGCCTTTTAAAACTCCCAGGAACATTTCCATTTTCCAATCTGTTTGATCACTGGTGTTACCTTGAAGTTGGAGAGACTCCTTTGAGCTCTGACAATCACTGAATAAATTGATCTATTAATACATATTTACAGAGCACTCTTTGTGTATGATACTAAGGTGTTTTGAGAGAGAGAAATATAGAAGACAATATACATTTAAATTTAATAGCTAGTTAGAAAATGAAGCATTGTAAATGAAAATGTAACATTAGTGACATTATAGTGATAGCATATAAATGATATTTTAGTATAGCAGTATGATTTATGTGCTTTCAACATGATTCTTTGCCAATTTTTCTGCTTTCTTTACTTATTTCTGTTGAACTCCTATGATCTAAAATATGATGGGAGGGATAGATGTCAATCTTTTCTTGAGGATAAATGGAGTCAAAGATCTACATTTACACTTCTGTTTCCACCTATGTTAGCCTGTGTGTGTGTAAAGTTGTTCGGTTGTGTTTGACTCTTTGCAACCCCATGGACTGCAGCTCGCAAGACTCCTCTGTCCATGGGATTTTCCAGGCAAGAATACTGGAGTGCATAGCCATTCCCTTCTCCAGGGGATCTTCCCAATGCAGGGATTGAATCCGTGTCTCTTACGTCTCCTGTATTGGCCAATGGGTTCTTTACTGCTATGCCACCTGGGAAGCCCTGTATTAGCCTGCAGGGTACCAAAGCTATCAAATTTATAGAATTGGGTCCTTGATAGTCTTGAAACTCAGAAAACTTAAGGTCCCTGTACATACAAACTGAAAGTTTAAAACATTTGAGATTATTTGACTCTAAAAAGAAAATGAGCTATTATTCAGTCACCATAATATTTGTAGACGGTATCCTCTATTCTGTAGCTACTGAGATACATGTTTTTTAAGAGTCAGTGTTATGCAGGAACCTGTCTTTTGTGAGACTCCGGTGTGAAAGGCATGATACATCAGATTTAATTGGAGGTCCTTGTGTATTCAATGAAACCAGTGCCCCTCTTCTTTTCCTATGGATAGGAAAGAATATCAGCAACAAGGTTTATACATTTTAAACCTTTTCATTTACTTAGCAGGTAGGGGCATCCTTAGTTTAAGCTCTTGTTTCTGATGAGCTTGTAGTAGATATACTACATCACCAAACTGGCTAGAAAATAATTCAATAAAATAGGCCTTGCTAGATTAAAGTGCAAAGGTACTGAGGAGACTTAATGAAATAAAGTTCTAGTTTTCTCTGAGAGATGTCTTTGTGGTGGTGGGTCTGAGGTTTTCCACTAAGTCATATGCCAGGGAAGTCATAGTTCTGTGTATAACATAAAAGAAAAAAAAAAGAAACTTGAAATGGAACTATTCTCTGAAGGACTGAGCCAGTAGTTTTATGCTATCAAAACTTCTACCCTATGAGAAAGATCAATACGTTTTTTAATTAGACCAGGAAACAGGTTACCTTTGCTTTTTTCTTTTCCTTACTTTGAGCAACAAGTAGCTGAGGCCCAAAAATATTATACAATTTTAGGGGGTGCCACAATTACTTAACAGTGAGAAAATAGTGTAACAATTGAGGTTTCCTTGTACCTCTGAGGATTCTCATTCCATCCTGACCAAGGTCAGGTTCCTTTGGATTCCTCCTGTCTGTTCCTATCAAAGTCACTGAAACCTGAATGTTTTATGTCACAAATTTCATCTCCACTTGTAAACAAATTTTTCACTTTTTAAAAAATTGGAATGTAATTGCTTTACAATGTTGTGGTAGTTTCTGCTATACAACATTGTGAAGCAGCCATATATGTACACATATCCCTCCCTCTTGAGCCTTCCTCCCACTACCCACCACGTCACACCCAGCTCGGTCATCACAGAGCGCTGAGCTGAGCTCACTGTTTTACAGCAGTTTCCCACTAGCTTTGTGTTTTACACGTGGTAGTGTATATATGGCAGTGCTACTCTCTTAATCCAGCCCCCTGGTCCTTCCTCTTACCATGTGAACAAGTCCTCCAGTGCTCTGTATTTGTGTCTCTGTTCATGTCCTGCAAATAGTTTCATCAGTACCATTTTTCTAGATTCCGCGTTATTGTTGTTCAGCTGCTCACATGTGTCCAGCTCTTTGAAACCCCACGGACTACAGCATACCAGCCTGCAGTGTCCTTTGCTGTCTTGAAGTTTGCTCAAACTCACATCCATTGAGTCAGTGATGCCATCTAACTATCTCATCCTCTGTTGTCCCCTTCTCCTCCCACCTTCAACCTCTCGCAGCATCAGAGTCCTTTCCAGTGAGTCAACATTTTGCATCAGGTGGCCAAAGTATTGGAGCTTCAGCTTCAGTATCAGTCCTTCCAGTGAATAGTCAGGGTTGATTTCCTTTAGGATTGACTGGTTTGATCTCCTTGCTGTCCAAGGAACTCTCAAGAGTCTTTTCCAGGACCACAGTTTGAAGGCATCAGTTCTTCAGCGTTCAGCCTTTTTTATGGTCCAGCTCTCACATCCATACATGACTACTGGAAAAAACCATAGCTTTGGCTATAAAGGCCTTTGTAGGCAAAGTAATGTCTCTGCTTTTTAATACACTGTCTAGGTTTGTCACAGCTTTTCTTCCAAAGAGCAAGCATCTTTTAATTTCATGGCTGCACTCACTGTCTACAGTGATTTTGGGGCCTCCAAAAATAAAGTCTGTCACTGTTTCCTTTTTTTCCCCCATCTATTTGCTATGAAATGATGGGACTGGATGCCATGATCTTCACTTTTTGAATGATGAGTTTTAAGTCATCATTTACATGTGGTAGGGTATATATGTCAGTGCTGTATATATGGTGTATATCTGTCACTTTCCTCTTTCACTTTCATCAAGAGGCTCTGCAGTCTCTTCACTTTCTGCTATTAGGGTAGTTTCATCTGCATATCTGAGGTTATTGATATTTCTCCTGGCAATCTTCATTCCAGCTCATGAGTCACCCAGCCTAGCATTTTGCATGATGTACTCTGCATATAAGTTAAATAAGCAGGGTGATACTATACAACCTTGACGCACTCCTTTCCCAATTTTGAACCAGTCGATTGTTCCATGTCCAGTTCTAACTGTCACTTTTTGACCTGCATGCAGGTTTCTCAGGCAGGTAAGGTGGCCTGGTATTCCCATCTTTTAAAAAATTTTCCACAGTTTGTTGTGATCCACACAGTCAAAGTCTTTAGCATAGTCAATACAGCAGAAGTAGATGCTTTTTCTGGAATTCCCTTGCTTTTTCTATGATCCAGTGGATGTTGACAGTGTGATGTCTGGTTCCTCTGCCTTTTCTAAATCTGGCTTGTACATCTGGAAGTTCTCAGTTCACGTACTGTTGAAGCCTTGAAGGATTTGGAACGTTACCTTGCTAGAATGTAAAATAAGTGCAATTGAGCAGTAGTCGAACATTCTTTGGCGTTGCTCTCCTTTGAGATTAGAATGAAAACTGACCTTCGTCTCCTGTGGCCGCCACTGAGTTTTCCAAATTTGCTGGCATATTGAATGCAGCATTTTAACAGCAACATCTTTTAGGATTTGAAATAACTCAGCTGGAATTCCATCACCTCCACTACTTTTGTTCACAGTAATGTTTCTGAAGGCCCCCTTGACTTCACACTCCAGGATGACTGGCTTGAGGTGAGTGACCACACCATCATTTTTATCCTTGTGGAGCAGAAAAACACATTTGAGGGTACCTATAGCCTGTTACCCTACATATTTATGATAGAAGCCATAAGGAGCTTTAGTATTCTGGTAAATTATTTCAATAAATATTGGTTACAAGGTTTTTCTTTTTTTTTAAATTTAACATTTATGTCTGAGGTTAACTGGAAAAGAAGTGAAATAGCATGTTTATTGGGAGAGAACAAATGAATATTGTCCAAAACACCCTCATGGCTTCATGGCTTCTCTTTTGCTACCTGTTCTACCTGTATCATAGATACAGAGCATCTTATGTAAATCATCTACCTCTGGAAAAGTTTTGCATCTTAAACCATTTTTGAAGTACTGCTGAAAACCATGAAATCTCCCACTTTTGCAAACCTGCACACTGTGCACTTGCAGATCTGCTAAAGGAAGGGGAGTTCATTGTCTAAAATTAAAACATGTTAAGTTTGAGCAATTTATTTAATCTTCCTTTTACTTGTATGGGTAGAATGACAGTATCTACTTGTAAATTTACTATTATGATTAAGGCAAAAATAGTGCATTTTGCTTAGATTTTGGTTCATTTTAAGAGTTATTAGAATATAAAAATTCAAAGTCAAAAATAAATTTTTAAAGTTTTGTATCTCATGAATTATTATATTTAAAATAATGCTGTAAACTATTTAAATATCTGTTCTGATGGTAGCGGGACTAATAGAATTGATAAGATGGATAAAGATATTTCTGTTTTTATGCAAAATTAATAGCATCCTACAAAATGTCGATTTAAATTCAGCTTGTGAACACAAAGATGGAAATTTCAATACTCTCTAAAGCAAATTTTTAATGAAGAGCTTGCTGTTGTTTGATTTCTATGAGAAGCTTACATTATGAGATGCTCTTTGTTATGGCAGTGTGCCTGTCGCTTTTGATATCAAGTTACTTTTTGACTTTTTCACTGAGGGACAATAAATGACTCAAAAGGTATACTGACTCAAAATAGTTGTAATCAGAACTAAAGTTCCCCTTACCAGAGGAAACTGGGCAAAAGACACCAGAATTCTATACACCTCCTCTAGTTCATTCCAATGTGGTTATTTTATTTCTTAGTTCCTAGTGTTGATTTTGGTGTGCATTGGTGTCCTCGAATGATATGCAGTTCATCTCCAGTGGATAGCTGGAGAATGATCATGTCCCTAAGGGTCTGTTTTAGATTTTAAAATCTACCTACCCAACACCTCTGAAGATTGGTGGGGGCTTTCCACATGGAACAATGAACAGTTACAGAATTGAGCATCTCTCTGCCCTAGGGCTGTCATGGTGACAACACAGTATCACTCCAGTCCAACTGGTAGTTAGCGTAAGGGCAAAGCCACATGAGGCATTTCACAGAAAGAGGCTTGGTTTTCAGTTTAGCTATATAAAACCTAGCTCTAAAAAAAGCTCAAAATATGTTTTGTTTCTCCCTATTCCAGGGTGCAGAAAGAAGCAGCCTCTTTTTATTTTTCCAGTTCTGCTTTATGATGTGGTAGAACTACCCCTGGGCCAAGATGACACACCTAGGCATCATCCTTGGTCCTTCCTTGATCCAGCTTCTAACATATTCACTTTGCTACTGCCAAGTTTCAGTCGTGTCCGACTCTGTGCAGCCCCACAGACGGCAACCCACCAGGCTCCCCCGTCCCTGGGATTCTCCAGGCAAGAACACTGGAGTGGGTTGCCATTTCCTTCTCCAATGCATGAAAGTGAAAAGTGAAAGTGAAATAGCTCAGTCATGTCCGACTCTTAGCGACCCCATGGACTGCAGCCTACCAGGCTCCTCCGTCCGTGGGATTTTCCAGGCAAGGGTACTGGAGTGGGATGCCATTGCCTTATTCACTTTAAATCCCTTTAATGGCTTCGTACCTTGCACTGCTTAAATAAACTTAACTAACCAAGAACAAGAACTCAATTTAACCGCTTCTGACTTTCTTTGTAACTTTCCTGTCCCTCATTCTACCCCCTTGTCAGTAAGCTTCAGGCACTCAGTCCTTCTCTGCAGTTCCAAGAACACATCAAGTGCCTTCCAACGTTAGGGCTAAGTGCTGGTACCAGTTCCTTCTGCCTCAGACACTTTACAAAGATTATAGTATGGCGGGCCTCTCCTGATCATTCAGATTTTAGCTTAAATATCCCTCAATGAAGATCATTTAGTTTAAAATAGGATCCAGACATATGGTTTGTTTTCTATATAAAAATAGTACTTTCTATTATTCTCTTATTTTTTAATTTTGTCTCCAGTCTTTCACATTAAAATGAGAAAATATAGCAGTAAATATGTTAAGTGAAAACTTAATGAATACATTAAATTTAAAACTCTAAGTTGCTATTGGCGTGGTGTTTTAATCAAAATCTTTTCAGTTGAAGGTCTAAGTTTTCTAAGATAGCTTGTGTATTTTTGTGTGGTTCAGCATAGGAACTCTCTCTGTAGAGAATGAATTAGAAATGTATTGGAGTGAGACTGCCCTGGGGGTCCAGTGGCTAAGATTCCATGCTCCCAGTGCACGGGTCTTGGGTTCAATCCCTGGTCAGGAACTAGATCCCACAGGCCATAGCTAAGAGTTCTCATGCCACAATTAAAATATTTTGCTTGCCACAGCTGAGATGCAGCATAGCCAAATAATGCATAAATGCTTAAAAAAATAAGAAAAGAAATGTATTGTAGTTAGTGAGGATGAGAAGGGGATTTTATAAGCATAGTGTCAAACTTCAAATACATAGATGTATTTGAAGTAATGCAAGAAGATACTGGAATGTATGTGTGAATAAAACTGTTGGTATTTGCTAATGGATTAGATGTGAGAGGCAAGGAATGAGAGGACTCAGGGATGACTTCCAAGTTTTTCATGGATGATCTTAACATTTGTAAGTCCTTATGGATCAGTAAAGTGATCAGGATTCCTAAGCCTGTTAACTTAAGATTATAAATAAGAATGTAATTTTGGGAATTACCAATTTATTCAAGGATAAGAATATCTCCTAGGCACAGAGTAGAGACAGAGAAGAGAAAGAAGCTGAAGATATCCTAGAACACTCCAACATTTGAAGATCAGTAACATAGGAGGAGGCAGCAAAAGACATAAAATAAAATACTTAGATTGCATTATTTTAGGCCAGTTGTATTCCAGCCTGAACATGAAGCTCTTTTTTCTTAGCCTCCTAGGGCTATAAAAGAGAAAATTGGGAAGACATGTGAACTCTTTGTCAACAGATAGCTGTAGTGTACCCAAGAGTGTATAGTTAGTGTAATGAAGCACCTATGGCTACTCTCCGGAGAAGGCAATGGCATCCCACTCCAGTACTCCTGCCTGGAAAATCCCATGGACGGAGGAGCCTGGTAGGCTGCAGTCCATGGGGTCGCTGAGGGTCGGACACGACTGAGCGACTTCGATTTCACTTTTCACTTTCATGCATTAGAGAAGGAAATGGCAACCCACTCCAGTGTTCTTGCCTGGAGAATCCCAGGGACAGGGTAGCCTGGTGGGCTGCCGTCTATGGGGTCACACAGAGTCAGACACGACTGAAGTGACTTAGTAGCAGCATGGCTACTCTCACCCACTCCTTCACATTTTTAGCTTATAACCAAGTCTGTTTGTCTGGAGGAGGGCATGGCAACATTCTTGCCTGATGAATACCTATGGACAGAGGAGCCTGGTGGGCTACAGTCCATGGGATTGCAAAGTCAGACACGACTGAGCAATTAAGCACAGAATAGCACAAGGCAGTTTGACCCTCACTGAACTTTTAATTTGTAATATCTGATTTATTACCTGCTTAGTTTTCATGTAGTGTGAAAGATACCAGACATTTTTTTCTCTTGTCCTCAGATCAGATCAGATCAGTTGCTCAGTCCTGTCCGACTCTTTGCGACCCCATGAATCACAGCACTCCAGGCCTCCCTGTCCATCACCAACTCCCGGAGTTCACTCAGACTCACGTCCATTGAGTCAGTGATGCCATCCAGCCATCTCATCCTCTGTCATCCCCTTCTCCTCCTGCCCCCAATCCCTCCCAGCATCAGAGTCTTTTCCAATGAGTCAACTCTTCACATGAGGTGGCCAAAGTACTGGAGTTTCAGCTTTAGCATCATTCCTTCCAAAGTAATCCCAGGGCTGATCTCCTTCAGAATGGACTGGTTGGATCTCCTTGCAGTCCAAGGGACTCTCAAGAGTCTTCTGCAACACCACAGTTCAAAAGCATCAATTCTTCGGTGCTCAGCTTTCTTCACAGTCCAACTCTCACATCCATACATGACCATAGGAAAAACCATAGCCTTGACTAGATGAACCTTTGTTGGCAAAGTAATGTCTCTGCTTTTGAATAAGCTATCTAGGTTGGTCATAACTTTCCTTCTAAGGAGTAAGCATCTTTTAACTTCATGGCTGCAGTCACCATCTGTAGTGATTTTGGAGCCCATAAAAAGAAAGTCTGACACTGTTTCCACCGTTTCCCCATCTATTTCCCATGAAGTGATGGGACCGGATGCCATGATCTTCGTTTTCTGAATGTTGAGCTTTAAGCCAACTTTTCCACTCTCCTCTTTCACTTTCATCAAGAAGCATTTTAGTTCCTCTTCACTTTCTGCCATAAGGGTGGTGTCATCTGCATATCTGAGGTTATTGATTTTCTCTCG